>NC_143566.1:112771355-112947032 GCF_054136105.1 Typopeltis vanoorti | reverse complement strand
CTCATCCTTAGTAATACATCACCCAGCAAGATGACCTCTCTCTCTCTCTCTCTGATTTACCTCCAATCTCTCTTGGAGCAAACGCATCATATCGATATTTTCCTCAGCTTTGACAAACCAGGAATTGATTTATGCTCAACAAAAGCTGATTTACGCCCAACCAGCTATTAATTCAATATAAATTCCAAACCCGCCCATCCTTAGAATACAATACAGACATTTGGGGGTGGTGCTCTTATAAACGTGCACCTGTGAAGGATCATCTATGAGCCGAATTCTTGATGCTGCTCAGAGGGGAGCAATTAGGCTCAGGTCCCTCCTCTCTCAGGGACCCATTGCTTCAGCTCTCAGGTACGCTTTGCTAATTCACTGGAGCAGTGACAAAGAAACGTCATTCCTCCACTTACTGTTGGCCTCTTAAAATAAGGGCAGCTGCTGTGCACCACCCCTTTAAAACGCAGCTGCGAACTCATCGAACCTGCTTCTCTTCATTTATTCCATCTACCTCTGTCCCCGGAAGATCCTTCCTCACGGGTTTCCCCACAATTTCAGACTCCAGCTCTTTAAGAAAAAGGAAAAGTTTCTTGTTTGTCAGTCCTTATCTGCATCTCACACACGGCATTGATATGCTATTAGTTCTTGTGCCTATCGTGTGGGGGATAATATAACTCGACTTGAAATCCGACCTGCAGTTCAGCCTTTTTAGATGAGCGATTTAAAAATGCCGTCTGTCAGTTTTCAGGAAAATTGAATGCTGCGCAGTTTTCCTCTCAGCCATGCGCTCAGAACAAAATCTCTTCCAGCGTGAATTAACTGTGTGGAAACGCTTCCAGTTGTTCCAAGTAAAGTAACTCTTCGCTCACAGAAAATACGATTTTCTCTCTCTCTGCTATTCAACTCCAAAGTAACCAAGACAAGAAACATTGCGATTAAGATTCCCTTGTGCAGCTGCCAATATGAACCAACAAACACGTTTCATCCCCCTATTACCAAAATCCTGCGAGAATCAATCGGAAAGAATGTCGGCCATTCGTCAGATGCTGGAAGGTGACATCGTTTGCTGCTGAAAATCTAAGTCATGCGAACTCGATTCAGAAAAGTAAATTCGAGTTGCAGCAATGAAAAATATTTTCACATTTCGCGCTGAATGCGTTTCATAGTTCTGAGAATTCATAAAATGGAATGCGGTTGGAAACAACCTTCGCTCTACTTACCGTTTCCCGCGAACTCCATCACTGCATAACAGGGTTCGACTTCCGTGCACACACCTAGTAGGTAAACGATGTTGGGGTGGTTTAGTTTTTTCATTATTTCTATTTCCCTCAAGAAGTCCAGCTGTAAAAAAAAAAAAAAAAAAGACACCTTAATCGTTTGTGAAAATCCCAACCAGCCGTGAAAGCGAACTCGTGTCACGGCCCACTTTCTCCGTTTAACTTTCATCACTTTATAAGACAAACAATAACCAAGGTATTTTTTCTATAGCTTATTCTATCAACATTTATTCTTAACATTGTACGTAGAAGAAAAAAAAACTCCTTTGAAATCATTATCAGAATCACGATTTATGCATAAACACAGGATAGTTGTCATCGAGAAATTGGCCAATGAATCCTCCATCGTGAGAGCGGTCAGACGGATGTCTTCGACAGAGATTGTACGGTTGGAAAAGTATAGCCCTTCAACGTGCTCGAGTTCCATTACACGCCAAAGAGGTTCGCAATAATTCGCTTCAAGGTCATCGCCGAAGAGAGTGTTCACCAAAAGGGTTGTAAAATCAAGCCATGTGATAAAAAGGGAGTTATTGCAATGCTAACAAGAACGACAATCACTTTCACCCTTAGGAAGACGTCAAAAATCAAGAAAATGAAATGGAAATGCTAGCGGTAAATGCGGATTTAGTGCACACACGCAGAGAATATACCTAATACATCTTCCTATTAGAATATTTCTAATAAGAAAACATATCAAGCCACCTGCACAGCAAAAGTATGAAATCCGACTGGATGGAGGCAAAGAAAAATCAAAACATTACCGCCGAGTAAATCGATAACATTTTTTTTTTTTTTTTATGCATATAAATGGCAATTTAACAAAATCCAATTTACCGGACGAAAAAAAGATCGCAAGTGGGGAAGCGAAATATTTGCAGATAAAGGCGGAAAGATATTCGTAAGAAAAGTAGGCACCAGCGAAGTGATGTGGATATCCCCCCCCCCCCCCACGACGACCTACGTAAATAGAATAATAAAATTCGAGTAAAGTCTCGTGCATTGGGTGAGATCTAAGCGTGCGGCTGAAACAAGGACACACAAATGAGGCGACTTAGATAACCCGGTGAAGCGTGTTTCTACAACATGTGTGGATACTTGTACCACGCAAATATTACATCGAGAAAAGGTTTCCTACTTTCTTGTTATCTTTACAGAAATAGCGCAACATATTCTATGTACTAAGCGAAATCTGGATTAACAGTTTGAAATCAATTTGAAATGATGAAAAGGAAATTTTATTTGCACGTTTCCTATAATAGTACAATATGTTGAACAATCCTATGTGTAACGTGAGAGCAACAGCTCATCCAGGTTACGATATGCATAAAATTACAAATATTTATGTAATGCATTTTCATTATACTGTATACGCATGTGTACATTCATATAATACACACATAAATATAATAAAATCGCCGATAAAATAAAATTTCATCAAACACAGAAAGTTGCATAACAATTAATTAGGAACAAAATAAAACAAAGCAGTTAAATAGCATTTTAATTTTACGTTTTACACATAAAACTGGATCTTTGAATACAAATATGCACCAATAATTTATACAATTATTTTGAACAGAGCTTCTTCATACGTGTGGACAGACTTATGTGTTCGTCGAACATGTTTATTTTTTTAACGGTATATATTAGAACAGTGCTTCCTAAACTTCTGGATGTCAGGGTCCCCTTTGGAAAAATTAAAATATTTCACGGCTCCCTTCGAAAAAAATCGTCATATAGACATATATTATTATAATATTTATTGTATTTATATTCAATGCAAAACAAACAAAGCGAATATTGCAAAAATCAAATGCAAATATTACATTTTTAGCATCTCACATACACATTTGACATGGCACATTATCTCATATTTTTATATATATATCGGCCCACAGTTTGGGAAGCGCTGTATTAGAACACAGAAACTAAGTAAATAATTAATTTATTAACTTATTGCCGATATTTCGCTGGTGTTATAACCAGCATCTTCAGAGCACAAAAACACAGTTTATCACAATACGCGAGGCTATAACAACATGGTGTAATCAACGGACTAGTTAAACAAAATTGTAGCAGCTATCACATGAGTCCTATAAAAAAAAAAACGGTACTAGTTTTTTCTTAAGATGACTGTCTCCCGGATCTTAGGCAAGTTAATACAGCCATATTTGTTGAGATTTGGAGTGTGTTTCAGGGCTTCTGTCGCCTCTAAGAACAATCTCTCCGACTTGTATGAGCTTCTGTGTTTTTTTCCAGTTGATCCTGTGTGCAGGGGTATCCAGAGCATGGTCTTCTAGGCCCGACTTGCCATAGTGATAATTCCGGACGTATCTTTTGTGTTCGCTGATGCGGATGTTCACAGTTCTTCCGGTTTGACCGTAGTAGGCTCGATTACATGATCAGGGTACTTGGTAGACTCCTGGATGTGATAAAGGAGGAATGCTATCCTTGGGTGAGCGGATGAGGGTGGCTAATTTGCTACGTGGTCTGAATTTAGTGCGTAGTTTATGCTTATTAAGAATACTTGAAATCTTTTCGGATGTGCCTTTAAAGTATGGGATGGTGACTGTTTTGTTGTAGTTCTGTGTGGTGGATGGTGGGAGGGGTTTCTTAGGAGCGTTTAGTATTTTGTTCATCTTATGTGGATTATAGCTATTGGCCAAGAAAGTGTGGCACATAAGTGAGCCAGTTCAGCAGCAAGAGCATTGTCACTGGAACAGGTTGCTCTCGCTCTATGGGTTAGCGTTTTTAAAATGTCAAATTGTTGAGAAGGATGATGGTGTGATTGTTTGTGTAAGTATCTCCCTGTATGTGTGGGTTTTCTAAAAACTGAAAATGATAAGGAACCATCTGCAAGACGTGTGATAAGTGTATCCAGGAAGGGTACACTTATTAGACAGTTATTAGCTTCCAGTTCCATTGTTAAGTGGATTTTTTGATGTTGGCTATTTAAATGCGCTAAGAATGTTTCCAATGTCTCTAGGCCATGTGGCCAAATAGCAAACACATCGTCAACATAGCGTAGCCAAAGTGTTGGTTTGAGAGTGGCTGTATTGATTCCTAGTTTTTCCAGGTGTTCCATGCAAAAGTTGGCTTGGGGGGGGGGGAGCCCATGGCTGTCCCATCTATTTGTTTGTATATTTTCCCTTTCTATGTGAAATATCCTGCATGTATTGTGAATTTGAATAGTTCAAATATATCAGGGGGGAAGTGTGACTTCAGTAGATTGAGGGTTTCTATTAGTGGTACATTTGTGAATATAAGTCTGAGCTTTTTAGGGTATGGTGTTGTAAGATGCTTTTTAGGTGGGCTTAATTTTTGACAAAGGAGGGAGAATTGTTTGTGAGAGTGGCTAGTACCTTCGCTAAATGTCTAGCCAGTTTGTATGTGGGACTATTTATACTGTCCACAATTGGGCGTAAGGGTGTACCTTGTTTGTGAAGTTTTGGTGGTCCATAGATCCTAGGTGTTTTAACATGGAAGGGCTTGAGTTTGTTAACTGTGTTTTTGAGCCAGGAAGTGACTTTTTTTTTCAAACCGTCACCGTCCCATACATTAAAGGCACATCCGAAAATATTTCAAGTATTCTTAATAAACATAAACTACGCACTACATTCAGACCACGTAGCAAATTAGCAACCCTTATCCGCTCACACAAGGAGAGCATTCCCCCTTTATCACATCCAGGAGTCTACCAAGTACCCTGCTCATGTAATCAAGCCTACGGTCAAACAGGAAGAACTGTGAACATCCGCATCAGCGAACACAAAAGATACGTCCGGAATTATCACTATGGCAAGTCGGGCCTAGAAGACCATGCTCTGGATACCCATGCACACAGGATCAACTGGAAAAAACACAGAAGCTCTTACAAGTCGGAGAGATTGTTCTTAGAGGCGACAGAAGCCCTGAAACACACTCCAAATCTCAACAAATATGGCTGTATTAACTTGCCTAAGATCTGGGAGACAGTCATCTTAAGAAAAAACTAGTACCGTTTTTTTTTTTTTTTTTTTTTTTTATATTACTCATGCGATAGCTGCTACAATTTTATTTAACTAGTCCGTTGATTATACCATGTTGTTATAGCCTCGCGTATTGTGATAAACTGTGTTTTTGTGCTCTGAAGATGCTGGTTATAACACCAGCGAAATATCGGCAATAAGTTAATAAATTAATTATTTACTTAATTTCTGTGTTCTAATATATACCGTTAAAAAATAAACAGGAGCTTCCTCATTTCTGGGGGAACATAAATACTCTTTGATTAGAGTTTTCTATTTGTTTGGGTTAGTTTCATTTCTTATTGTTGAAAGGTAGTGTGTTGAATACTTTTGGTGCTCAATAAATATAATGTTTGTGTGTTGCTTCTTTATTTGCTTTTGGAACTAAATATTTTAGGCCCTTACGTCTACTAAGGAAAGTGTCTTGTTTGATATTTACGTATTCGTTGTCATTTTTTATGAACAATAGTACCCTATAGACCAGTGGTTGCCAAAGTGGTCGATATAACATTGTTAGGGGTTAATCCGGGCTCAGAGGTCGATCGGGGTTCGATAGAAAAATATAAGACATCATTGTATGGGTAATATTTAATTCGGTTAACTTGGATTACCTCCATCCTGAATGACGACGTAATTCAAAGTGAATCGTTAAGAAAATAGTTAAGGAGACCAAAATGACGTATTTACCAATAAACGGATGTAGTGGTTCCCTCCCGGCCGGCGCGGCGGGAGCGAGATGGCAACACGTGCGCAGTTGCTTATTCACTTATACTTACACGTATGCGATCCCAGTCTCATTTTTGCCATCGACATACAAGTGAGCGTTAATGTTCTAAAATTCATCAACATACATATTATAATTCAATCGTTATTCATTCACGAACTAAACTTCTCTATATTGAAGAGTTCAGCAGGGCTGGTAGTAATATCACTAGTGATAGTAATATAATAATGTATACTATATTATATATACAATAAACAGTGTAACTATAAAATAAACAATCTAAAAACTCCCATAAGCGTCTTTTTCGGTTGTCCTATTATAATTACGTAATAGTAAAATAGAGGGGGTCAATAAAAAGTCAAGAAACTCTTGAAGGGGTCGACTGCCAAAGAAGTTTGGCAACCCCTGCTATAGAGTATAAATATCTAAGGGATAGTATGTTTAGTATGGCGTATTTATTACACATTGCTGTATCCTTATATTTGTTTTTGGTTAAGATTTCAATTACTTTATTCTGAATCGAGACTAAAGGTTTCAGAGTACTGCGATGGATTCCTCCCCAACTTAATGTACCATATTTTAGTGTGCTTCGAATACAGGCAGAATATAATATTTTTAGCTTATTTAAATTTAAGAATCTTTTTAGGTAGTAACATAATCCTTACTTTATTTACGACATCGGTAATATGCAGTTTCCAGCTTAAATTACTATCAATTTTTAATCCCAAGTAAGTTATTACACTGATTTTTTTCTATTTTCTCGCAGTTGCAATTTGAATTTGTCCTGCAATTCCAATCGTGCAAAATTAATTGTGCAGTGAAGTTCATTTTGCCAGGTGTATTTCGCAAGTTAAAATTTACATCTTTAGTCTTTGAGACATTCAGACTGAGTTTGTTTGACTGGAACCAATTTGTTACTTTCAGAAGATCAGCATCCACGATGGTTTTCATTTGCTCGGCTGTGTCCGTAGAGAAAATTAGTACTGTATCAAAAGTATTTATTTTACTGTTTTGTTTAAGATTGCAGAAGTCATTGATATAAATATTAAATAAAATTGGTCCTAAGACAGATCCTTGTGGTACACCGCAGCCTACTGTTTTGGAGCTGTTACAGCTGTTGTTTATTTTTACAATTTGTGATCTGGCATTTAAGTAATTTTTGAACCAGTTTAGGGCAGTACCTCGTATTCCTATGACTTCTAATTTTTTTTTTATTAAACTTTCATGTGATACAGAGTCAAAAGCTTTGTGTATATCTATAAATACTGCTAATGTTAGTTTATGTTCGTGAAGGGAGGTGTAAGCTGTGTTTGTGAAGTTCAGTAAAGCATGTTCTGTGCTAAACGTTTGCCTGAACCCAAATTGATTCTTTGAAAAGAAGAAGTTGTTTTTGTCCAAAAATTTCACGAGTAATTTTTACCAATTTCTCTAATATTTTCGAAAAGACCTGTAGAAGGGAGATCGGTCTGTAATTTTTCAAGTTATTTTTGTTTCCTTCTTGTAAATAGGCACAACTACGGCTTTCTTAAAATCTGATGGAAATGTGCCTGTCATCAATGATAAGTTAAAAAATGTATTTTAGGGGTTACTTCCTAAATGGCTGGGATATGGATTAGAATTGCCGAAACTATAATCGTTCGGGAGGGATAATTATGTGTGTTAAGAAGAAGAAATAGAACGATCCTAATATAAATATGTACGGCGCAGATTCTTTGATGGACATGCGGATTACAGCCACTCATCCTGCCCATGACAGCCCAATGAACACATTCCTAACGACGCTAGATAATGCCCTGAACTCGTCAAAACACTAACTTTATTTCAGAAGGCGACATGAATTTGCACGACTGATAACACTACCGAGGAATATAAAACTCGGTTGTGCTCTCGTGGATTCCTCGTTACGAAATAGATTTGCTTTAAGATATCTTCGGCAATCTATTTTAGCACATCTGAGACCATCATGCTATACTTTGAATGTGTCGTTGGCGCCCATGGAAACTCTGCTGATCACCAAGCAGAGGTTTCAATTAGATTCGGTTACACGTTTGAGAAATGGATGAAAAATTGTTATGAAGATCGATGAGATGTCGGTCAAGTATGCGATAACGTCATCCAAATTACCAACTACGCTAATTATAAATCTAGATAGACGAAAAACAAAAAATGATAGAAAAAAGGGGTAAAAAATTCTGAACCGGCTACGAATTAAAAAGAGAAGGATTTCCTTATTTTTACTGTTGATTTCATCAACAGTAAAAATAAGGAAACCTCTTCCTAAAGAAGTTCCTTCACTGCATGAATGATACAGTGAAGGAAACAATGGAAATCGGCTAATACTCTGACGCGACATCTGCTGCCCGCGAGTCCATTGCCAAATGGCTGTGACGTCACCACAATGCTCTTCAGTGAAATGAACTTTGCTGCTGATTTTACGGTTTTCTGCGTCGACAAAAAGTATCATGAAGCGATTTATAGCAATCCGGAAATTGACGCGACCCACCTTACCTTTTCGTCGGCCCTGACAGGAGCAACTCTCTGCGTTTTCACGGCCACTTCGATCCACTTCTTCCCTACAAAAGCGATTCCCGCGTACACTTCGCCGAAGGCGCCCACATTCAGCCGGTGTCGCAGCGAGACGTGTTCCTTCCTCATCTGCCAGTTGTCCAGGTGGGAAATGGGTCCCGCGTGTAGCGTCTTTTTCAGGAGAGCCTCCCGTTTCCTCGCTCGGCAGGCGTACCTGAAATGAGAACGAAGGCGATGAAACGCGAGCGCCTGAGAGAGAAGCAACTTCGCGGATTCGTTTCCCGCAGAGTTTGCTTTCAGTGCGAGGATGTTTTCGGTGAATGAATCTTCGCGGACGCGTTGAAGGAAGCGATTTTTCTTTTGGGTTACTTTGGAAGATCAACTGATGCGCTTTGGTTGTAGGGTCGGGGATCTTTGTCTTTTTAGGTGTGGGGGAGGGAATCGCTGCTCCTCATTTAAACGAGTGTCAATGACGCGCTTTCATTCACGAAACAAACTCGCCAATGAAACAAACGCTTCGTCCTCGCAATTTTAATTAAAGAACGAAATAAAAGCGCCGCTTCCGAAAGGTCGAAGTTCGCTCACCTTCTGCTCATAACGTAGTGCAGCACGCCCACGAACAGCAGAAGGGGGATCAGCGCCAAAAGGTTTGCGATGAGGATTCCGTTGGTGCAACTGACGCCCAGGGATTTCCGAAGCGAGGCGAAAGGGCACATTTCATCTTTTGGAAAAAATAAAAAAATAAATAAAAATCTGCGATATCATTCGAGGCAAGAAACTTGAGATCGCGAGCACATTCAATGAAGAAAAATCGTTTGCAGAGTGGAATGAACACTTACCTTGCGAAAGGGAACAGAAACTTCCCTTCTGGAGGAACGGAAAGGATGCCGACCACATCCACGTGAGAACAAAATGCACTTTTTCAATTGGAACGAGGGAGGTTGTCACGATTCACTTCGAAAGACAGTCGATCTTAAACTTCGTCACCGCTAATATTTGGCGTCAGTTCCTGAACCTCTTCGCAATCGTTGCTTCTTTAACTTCCCGATTGCCCGTTTAAAGCGAATTCGAACCGGAAGTGTCAGTTCTGCGCCCACGCTGAGCGCAGCAAAGAGAATCGATTGCAACGGCCTTCGCTCTTTCCAGTTGTCCAATCCGCAGATTTCTTCAGTCGGAGATTCGTTGTAAAGCGAGTCCGGGAAAGAAATCCTGCAGTAAAATGAAAGAAAACCGTTCGTTCTTGATGGGGCCGATCCAAGAAAGCCCAAACCGAACGCAAAGCTGCCGCAAAACGAGGAATCCCACATCGCCAATCAAACGATTGGCATCGAGAAGTGAGCTGAACGCGAATGGCTTCGATGGAAGGTCTGCGCGACTTCATCGAGACAAAAAGAAAGCCGAAATGGATTGTTTTAATGGTAAAAATCGCGTTTCATCGAAACCTCCCAGTCTTGGATTTGTCCCATGGTGGACTCTGAGGGACTTCGCACCCAAGAATCCTTGGAGTTTTGACTTCGAGTGCTTGCAGCTCCCGTCAAGTTTACTTATTTTAAAAATAAAAACCCTTTGAAAGTGCACGAGATTTTTTTAACAGACCGCATCCCACATTGTTCAATTACGTGAGGAGCACTCGAAAACCCAAAGCACCTCTTTCGTCTACTAACAAGCGATCTCATATCAAACGATCTTTCACTCTCGCCAAGTACGGATCCTCTTGAATCACAGCAACTGCCTCAGCCTCCCACAATGATCATTGCTTCTGTCGCTTTGGGGCCAAAGTGACAGACGCAATGACCCGTACATATAATATATATCTACTCTTATAATATAGAATGATAAGCTTTTTTTGTAACGTTTTTGTGTCACGTTTTTTGTCAAGTTATTTGAAACGTTTTGAAACTCAGAGGCTAGCCTGAGTGTCAAGTCTTCAAAATTCGAATCAGAATTCAAGGAGAACCAGCCTACCTGTCCGGAACTCGGGGGGGGGGCGTAGGTGCCAGGAGGACGGAACCCCCGCCTTCCGAGTTTTCAAAATTCAAGGAGAACCGGCCTACCAGTCCGGAACTTGGTGTGTGGGGGGGGTCGCCGTAGGCGTCAGAGCCCCCAGTATATATATAAACTCAATACTGTGGGACTCATCAATAAGCAGCCAACAGGCTGCTACCGAGGTTTGAACAGCCAACAGGTGCAGCCCGTCGGCTGTTCTAAAAACGGGCGGGATTGCGAAGGAGCATTGCCGAAGTCGCTGTCTAGAGATGTACAAATTCTCTGTGGTTAGCATAGAAGTCTATTCTGCAACTTTTTCCAACTTTCGGGGAATCTTACATATCGAGAATTCAGTAAAAATCACATGAAATGTAAGTCAAACCTCTTTTGAGTCCCAACCGCAATGAGGGCGTTCGATCTCCAGTCTTGTTAACACGAAGAAGCTTCAAGCACCACTCACCTGACTTACTGGAACTATCTCAATGGTAGCATTTGCGCATGCGTTCAATTTGATTCACCGCATCACAGTTTCTAACTTAGAACCTCCTCTTTCGGATCTTCGGTAAAAATTCTCTCTGATCCAGTCTATCATTCATTCGCACTCCTGATGCCATCAACCATTCCAAACTGATTTCCTAACGGCGAAGTCATCTTCGTGGAATTTTTAATGTTCACAGTTGGCTTTATTGTTCGCACTGCACACATCAAGAACACTAAAACATCGATCACAAAGCGTTTTGGAAAATTATGGAGACAAATACTGCATTACAATAAAACTTTAGTTTAATATAAACCAAAATCAACACTCAAAGTTTCGAATTTCATATCAAGGTCATCTCCTGGAGCATTTATAAAATATACAGAGAAACAAGCTGCACTACAATCTACATGGTTTGCTAAAGTTACTGACCAACCGTTACAAACCTCTGGTGAAAAAAAAAAAAAAAAATTATTACATCAACGCTAGAGTCCTATTATTATTATCTATTGGTTACAAAATTACATTGGGCTGGAGGGTAACATGTTTATATATACATGTTAGAAACATGATTATACATATAAATTTCAACCAGTTGGCATAGAATAGTTTCCAATACTAGCTGAAGGTTGCTTAAAGTCCTGAAATGTGCTCGATACTAAGTAGGCTGAATATGTGCCATCCAGATTCTTGGAATTTTCATGCCACCGTTATTGTTGATATTAGGGTGGTTAATCAGAATTTCACAGGCTTTTTTAAATTTTCTTTCATACCAGGTTTTCGTATGTTATAAAGAGCAGGTACGTTTCCAATCAATTAGGTTTAGGGTATTCAGAACGTGATCTGAGAGGCCTGCTTCACCAAAATGGTTGTATTTAATGTATCTTATGCGTTTTTTTTTTTTTTTTTTTTTTTTTTTTTTTTTTTTTTTTTACGTATAGGGATTGTACGTCCAATTTCACCAATATAAGTTACAGGTGCAGTAGATGCAATAAACTCCAGGATGTGCCAATGGGAGGAGAGGATCCTTAGAGGAGTTGGATACGTTTTTAAATTTTCTAGATGGTTTAAAAGTGGTATTGAGATTATAATGGTGTAGGATTCTCTTGATATTTTCTAATAACTCTTTAATGTATGGGATGGCTACGGTCATCTATATTCTTTTTTGATGAAGAACTTTAATAGTATTTTTGTTGTAGCCATTATTTATAAATGTGTTGCTAATAATCTGAAATTCTTGTTTAAGAGCTTGTTAACTAGAGCAAATTGATATAGCTCTGTTTTAAGGGTGTTAATGATTCTAAATTAATAACACACACACATTATATAAACATGTTGCTCTCCAACCCAATTTAGTTTTGTAACCTAACAACGTATAATAATAATAGGACTGTAGCTTTGATGTAGTAAAGCGTTTTTTTCACCAGAGGTCAGGCCAATAATTGTTGTAACGGTTGGTCAGTAACTTTAGCAAACCATGTAAATTGTGGTGCAGCTCGTTTCTCTGTATATGCTCCAGATGTTGACCTTGGTATGAAGGTCAAAAAGTCGAGTGTTGACTTCGTTTATAATAAACTAAAGTTTTACTCCAACACGGTAGTTGTCTCCATAATTTTACAAAATGTATTCTGATCGCCATGTAAGCATGGAAGAAAGGCTTAATCACAAAGCGTTCGCCTGCCTAGCAGAATATCAAATTACCTTAACGACCCTCCCAACACTCGATCTCTTCATTACCAGGGTCCCTTCTAAATACAGTAGCAAACAAATTAACTCCAACAAGCCTAAGTTAAATTTCGGGAGTTTAATTTTCGTACTTATGTTATGCGAAATTAATTATTTATTTTTTTAAACTTGAGTGTTCGGATTCGTTTGTTCGCTACTGTACATTGCGGAGGTGTTCCCCCCCCCCCCCCCCGAGTAATACGGATGTCAGTCTGAATGTTGACACGGTAGTCTTCATTCGATGCGTCATCGGCATTCCAGTCAATATGATTGGAATGCCGATTTTCCTCCAACGCTGTAAGTCTTCTAATCCAACAGTTTGTCGACGACACATCGTTGAAATAATTCAACCTCGTATGGAAATATTAATTCCCGTTTCATTTGGAATGAAACGGGATTAGGAGAGGCGTAAAGAAGGCCGTGCAAGGGAAGAGCGAGGCATACCGTAAAATGCAACGCTTCAATGTGGCATATGGAAGATTCCTCAACGGAGGATATTGCAGGCCCATTCACATTTTATCGCCAAATATTGAAAGAAATTCAGTTTCGAAAACTTACCAGAGAGCTTATGAGAATAGCCTTCGGCAGGAACGTTGCGTTAGTTTGCAGTTCTTAAAAGACACGGGCTCTGCTCACGGCTCGTATATCAAAATCGTTATGTAATACCAAAAGGAAACTTTCTGGCTCAACACTTTTCTGTTTGATTACCGACAGTTCACTTGCGAGTTTGACACAAGATTGGTCTGCTATCGAACGACAGTTGAAAGCCGATTTATGTTCATTCCGCTTCTCGGATGAGAACCGCTAGTTGAGAAACCTAATCCGAGCATTAATAAAAACTCCAAACAAGTTCCCGGGAGTGCAATCGAAGGTCACATTCTAACACGCTCCCTGGTCATTTACCAAATTTAAGCGGATGTTTAATAGCGAATTTTAATTTGGTGTTTACACCGAAGCGCAAAATAGCTGCGCGTCCTCCTCCAAATATGTCGAGTGTTACGTAAACCCTCCGAAATTTCGGTTCTCATCCACCTGTGTGGACGCATTTCACGTGCGATGGCGGATGGACCTCGTTTGCAACTGACGCCCGTGTTCCATAAAACTCTCGTCTTTCTATGAAGTGACCCTCTTCAGTTGACTAAATTTTTTTTGCCGACGATCGCACCCTGCACTCTCATTTGATGCCTTCCTGCCCGATAACGACAAGTTCTTCGTTCGTGATGACCCCCGCGGTGCTTCCTTCCTGGTTCGAATGATGAAGTTTTCTAGAGAAAATATTTCAGTGAATGTTCTGGGGGGGGGGGGGGGAACAGAATGGAGAACAAGATCTCTCTCCGTTCCGCATCCATCGATCTTCACATCTTAAACACGTTGAGTGTCCTTTGCACGCAGGTGAGGGAGGGGGATGTCTGATGAAAGTGAAAGTTGCTCACTAGAATGAAGCCTCTTATTCACGTCATGTTCTTTAACCCTAATATAGGAGGACCTTGGATCGGACAGCAGTTCTTCTGTGATGCCAATCCCAGAATGAGTCCCCCGACACCCCCCCCCCTCCTTCAGCTGGCATTTCCTATTTTGTGCTCAAAGAAATAAAACCAAGTCTGCAGCACTCTTTCCCTCTCGAATGCGAGCGGCTCGTTTAGATTCGGAGGAAATCGGCAGGCAGTACGCGTCCACTTCCTCTGCGGGGATCATCCAAGAGGGGCTGGGACGTTCCTTTGCCGCAAGTATATATTCGAGCGTTGTTTTATTTTCGCTGTTGATTCGCCCCCACGTAATGAGAAAAACCGTAGGTGGCTGCACCGAAAGTTCTTTCAGCGGCGATAGGAATCGAACTCGGGGTTCCGTTCGAATTTTCCCAAAGTTCATCACTGAAGCCACCGCGAGATATCGAAGCATTTCCATTTCTGGATTGAAGTGCTCAAAAAGGTAACAAATGGATCGGTCCGATTTGTTCGTTGTCGATAATAAACGGATGCGCTCAGATGCACTTTGGTGGGCGGCTTCGTGCACACCCACACGAACTGCTCTTCCTTCGGCCACCGAGCAGTGAACGAGACGATTCTTGCAAGGTTTTGCTGTTCCTCTAACACAGACGGCGAACCTATGGCACGTCCGAGAATTTTGCTGGAACGTCAGCGATTTACAGGTGATATCCTTTCATACGCTTATAAAGTATTCAACCTTTTTTTTTTTTGATTGTTACAATACGTACAAAAGTTCAATTTTGTTTTACACGACAGAGCAGCTACGAAGACATGCACATGATTGGTGCGATATTAATAAAAGATCACAGGACCCAAAGACAAACGACAATTGTTGACTTTAAATGCTAACTCTCTTCAACCGAATTCCATAACATCTGAAACTGTCATAACAACATTCGCTACATTTTTCTTAGTTTTAGCACATTCACGACGAGGTGTACTTCATTGTTCCGACAGAACTCATTACCAAAAAACTGAAATTGAAAAATTGGACAATAGTTTTCAGTTAGATACTGTGTTTGGCAGTACAACATAAGGATTTGCTCGAGTCTATACAGCACAGTTTCTTGAGAGGGGTACATGTGATACATTAGTTAGCGCCGTTTTTATTCCAGCTGTTTCTAATTGCACTATTTGTTGAGAAATATATTGCACAGACTGCAAAAGCCTCAGTACTTTATTCAGGGATAGAATAAAACCAATTGTTTTTCTTGCATCTGCAGTATAATGCTGTTGGAGAGGGCGTGTTGGGAGCGAGGAGCGAGTAATCGCCTCAACGTGAAGATGTTTAAACATTTTTCGTGTGCGAGGTGAAATGGAAAATGTTTTAATGTCTTTTTTCGTAAAGTAAAATCAGGGGTGCGAGTTATACGCGAGAGAAAGTTATATTCGAGTAAATACGGTACGCATTCTGCCGACAAGTTGACATCCTTCTACTTACAGGTGAACTATCGAAATTTTAACAAAGGGCTCGCATCGTCGAGCAAAAAGAAGAAGAGGAAAAAAAAAAGGCCTAACTTAGTAGCCCTTATAATACTTATATTGCGACTTTGTAGAGTTTCTGACAGATATGATAATTCTTGTATGATATCAATCATTAATGGTAGATCTTTTAAAAATTCCAAATTGAGAAGTCCGTTTAAAAAGCCCTTATATTTATCGTTCGATGCAAAATAAAACTGAGTAATTTCTCCACAAAGCAAAAGCCGTTCGTAAACTGCAAGCTGCCCATCGTGGTCTAAATACACGGCCAATCTTTAAAATCTCGATACCAAGGTCTTTTGCAATCGTATTTAATTCTCGTTGATTTTTTGATGATAAAAAGCATATAATTTATCCATAAATATTTCAAAATGATTTATTTCTTTAATGTTTTTTTATCGAATCGTCTAAGGCTAAGTGTAAACGATGAGCGCAATGCCAAATCACAACGTTGGGAAAGTTTTGTAGAAGTTTGATTGCAACACCTGATTAGTTTCCTAACGTTACACTAACTCCATCAGAACAAAATGAAACAATTTTTTATATAGTTATCAGAAAATCCACATGAATTTAAAGTAGCAATTATAGTAGCATGAATACATTCCAAGGTGGTATTTTCTAGTTCTACAAGATTATTAAACAAGAGGCTCGCAAATTTGAGAAAAATTTAACAAAGGGCTCGCGCGAGCCCCTTATAGCTCACACCACTGCTTCCCATCGTGTTACAATGCAGAAATATTTTTCTCACTACCGTTTTGTTTTAACCATCATTAAGATCAGATTAATAATGCAGTAATCCATTTTACACCGAGTAATATCAGTTTATATATAAATATTATAAATAAAAGTTTATAAAATCATAAATAATTTTTTATAAAATCATAATTATAATATATATATAATAAATAAAGTTAGATTAATATTTCCCCTATTAAAAACAGTCAGCAAGTCAGCAACTCGATTTGTAAATTTTTGGCACGCGCACATCAAAAGCACTGCTCTAACAAGTTCCTCGTTTCACTCGGCTTTTATTCCCGACAACAAAATCCAGGCTTCGACTGCTTTCAGGTGAAAACTTGAGCGTTTATTTAATACCTGTGTGTGTACGCGCACGCGTGCATGCACGTCATCGTTTTAAGTTCTGATGAGTTCAACAAAACAAACAAGCGTTGATTTCATCAAACGGTCCGTCGCTCACCTGTGCCGTCATCTGGCTTCGTTCCCGAGATCCACACGATAAACGATTCCCACAGCTCGAAATGACCTTCTCCGAGGCCTTGGGGAGAGTAGCGTCCGATTCTGAAGGTCGTCCCTCTTCTCCGCTGCCACATTTCGACGTCGGTTATCCTCTTCGATCCCGGGAAGTAAACTCGACCAGAGAGTCCCGTGAAGTTGCTGCTCCGAATATACTCCAAGAGCTTGCTGAAACAAGGCGAGAAATGGGGTCAGTCTCGGAGACTCGAATTCCCTTCCCCCAAAAAACGCAGAAAATCTCAAGAAATATTCAAGTAAAGGAAAAGGCAACTCCAAAACACGTTTGGAGGATTCTCTTCTGTGAAAGCTTTTATTCGGCCAGGAAATTGATTATTGCCTATCTTGGACTGTGGGCGCTGCTAATAACGGCAAAAAGTAGTTTACATCCGCACGAAAGAACGGGAGGATTCTGTAAGTTGTGTTAGTTGAAGGGGTCTTCAAAGCGACGAGATATTCTTTTCAAAACGCGTTGCTAGGAACGGTATTGGGCGCGATAAATAACACTAACTCGCATCTGATGAGTGCGTTCCTAGTGGCAAGGATGGTTCACGAGCAAGCTCTGTGTCTAATGCGATTGCATATTCGGTGGTTCTTAACCTTTTAGTAGTTGCAGCCCCTAGTTTGTACTAACATAATAATAAACTTTAAAAAAAGCGGGTTTGCTTACTATTATGACAAAAAAATCAGAAATCAACTTTAAATGTATTTTAATAAAACCTCTGTTGTTGAACAGTCTACAAATTTGTCTATGTATTCGTATTGTTTAAAACTTCAGAGAATCTCTTCTATCACGCATCCAGTAGGCAAATGTCACAATGGCAGTGTTGCCCGTAGCGAAAGGTCGACTTGTGGCGCCACCGCAAAAGAAATCACTGCATTATTCAGTTTACTAACACAAAAGGATACAAGTTCAACAAAGTAAAATGAAGGGCAAAAAATAATCATTTTAAAAGATTTAAAAATTTTAACTAGAAACGTTCTATGAAATTTCCGCGACCATCCCTCCCACCTGGTTAAGAATCACGGTATATTCGTTCAAAACGGACGCATGACGACGACAGTGTTATCCGCTTCATACAGAAAGTGGTCGTTGGTAACGAACGAGTCACGACGTCTTCAATCTGCTGCGAATAGAGATTGAAGAATTCGATATGCGCGATAATCAGTTAGCGCGATTCAGTGAAATGATTCCATTTCTCGCTTGAAGCGAGTGATTCGTCAATTAACGCGATTTTTTTTACGTTATGCGAATTTATTTTTATTTATTTATTTTGTCGCCAATCTGCAGCGAGCGGAAAAAGCCGGAAGTCATTAAGAGGCATGAAAGTGGGCTCGCAATACAATGATTGCGCGAGACCTGGCATACAGTTCGGACTCTATTAAATAAGAGCAAAGAAAGGAAAAGTTGCTGCTGGTTCTTCAAGCATGGAGATCACCCGAAATGGAAGCCATTTACTGATCGAGATGGAGTGTTTACTATTGAGGATCATAATCAAAAATAATACGTCTTCGTACAGGAATATTCAGGCAAATATTCTCCATATTTTTACCTCACCGAAAGAAACCAAATTTGAAGAGAAATGTGAAAGCTTTTAAACTGCGAGTTTAGGATGGTTTGACCGTTTTAAAAATCGAACTGACTGTATAACGGAAGAGTAACTGGGGAATCTGCTCGTGCTGATAAAGATTCTGTGGCCAAGTTTCCTGACGAATGGCAAAGGATAATTCAGGAGGGTGGTTATGACGATCAGCAAATATTCAACATCAACGAAATTGAACGCCTTCAACTCTTTTGGAAGCCAAAAGGGACAAAAACTTTCTTCGTTAAAACCGAAGCATCGCAACCAGGATACAAAGTATCTAAAGCGCCTCTTTATTTTTACTCTTTTATTAGGAGACAGTGCATGGGCTTTAAACCCAAGCCTATGTTAGTTTATTTGCGCAAAAACTAAGATCTAACATTAGTGAAGAAATCAGCCCAAATGGAAAACAACTTGGATTTAATGAACTGGATAATGAAGATGTGAGACACTTGCTCGATTCCCATTCAGAACAGTCAAGCGAGTGATCTCCTTCAACTAGAAGAAAAGCATGGCATATGAAGATAAGGAGTCCTGTCAGGAAGAGAATGTTACGACTAAGAAGCTAACTGCAAAAGGACTTGAGCTAGTTTTCAATCAATATTGAGTATGCTAAGGAAATTTTACTTGTTTCTTTGATCCTGATATGGAAAGAAGCTTCAAAGTCCGCCGAAATCTCGAAAAAGCGGTCGCCAGCAATCGTAAATTGCATGACAAGAAAGAGCACGATTGCATGAGTCGAGCACGATTCAAACATTTTACTTGGTAAAATGTTTGAATCGTGTCTGTAAGAAAGTAGCTCAATCAAATGTTTAGACATTAAATAAAAATTTAAGCAATTGATTTTTAACTGATGATTTTATCGTCGTACGTAGCTTATACTGTATGTATATATATATTTTTTTTTTCAAATTTAGGCTAACTGATGGATGAATTATAATTATTCCTATTGTTTACTGCATTCACTTAATGCGATTTCGCTTAGCGCGCTTTAATTGAAGGATTAATTGCTCGCGTTAAGCGAGGTGTTCCTGTACGAGTCAAGCGTCTCGATTGAAGCGCTCCGCATTAACACACACACACACACACACACACACACACACTTACCTCGAAGTGTTCGTCGAACGAAAGGAATCGACTTGGGACGCTCCCTCTTCGAGAAGAAAGTGAATGGCGAAGGCCAATACCCACACGGCATCGTACGCGAAGCCGGCATACACGCTCTCCGTCATGAACTACGAATAAAGAGAACGAATTTCAGCCGAGCGCCTCGGGGTCGCTCAAAAGAAAAACTCACAAAAAGAAGCAGCGCAGCGGTTGGAGAGAGAGAAGTTGTCGGCAGTCGACACTTCTTACCTGAGAACGGGCAAGCGTCTCGTAAGTTCTCCTCCAGGACTGAACGGTCACGTTCTCCTGCATGAGCGCATCGTCCTCGGCGAAGAATTTGTACGACAGACTCATGTAGCCATCGATGGCTTGTCGCATCTCCGCGGTCGTACAGGTCACGTTTTCATGGTACTGCAGGTTGTGGTGGTCGGTGTCGTACCAGCTTTGGCTGTACCAGAAGGGGAGGAACCACTGGTACCCATGCATGCCCGTCATACCCTGAAAAAAAAAAAAAAAAAAAAGTCCGTTCTCTGACCAGGCAAAAAAATTGATAAACAAAAAGTGATCGGAAACACGCACTTACCAGTTTGAACGCTTCGCACATGACGGCCCGAGCAGAGAACTCGTAGAAGTCCCCGATGATGATGTGAACGTTCGTCTGCTTCACGATGGTCAGGCGCTGTCTTAGGTCGTGCGTCTTCTCGGAGAACTTGTAGCTGAACACGTCGAGAGCGTGGCTCTGCAGGAACCTCTCCAGGAAGGAGATGTACTCGGAATACTTCTCGCCGTCTTTCGTCAAGGTGCACACCCGCTTCCAGCCCAGCCGAAGGAACAGCTTCAAGTAGATGGGCCTGAAAGACAAACGGCGATTTTTTTTTTTTTGAAATTCGACCTCGCAAAAGCGAATCTCTGCTCCCTCGCTGTGTAGCGCTTCAAGCCATTCCCAGAACTCCTAAAATGCGTTGCGATGAAGTCGCATTTCGAGCCAAGCGGCTGTTTTAATATTTGACAATTTTGCCAACTGAGCAAGTAGAGGGCGTCTGTTTTCATCGTAATCAATGTTGGTAACATTTTATTAGAATGTAAATCTCCGATTACTTTATCTTAAATGAAAAGACAAAGTTCTCTTTAGATGTTAGATTCACAGAGGATATGAAATGACCACTTCCTCCTTAAAATAAAATTAAGATTCCCACCTAAATGGCTACAAACAATAAGAACAGAAAGAAATTTAAGAGCATTTGTTTATAAAACTAGATAATTGACCAAATAATCGAATTTTATAAACAAAATATTTTTAATTTGATGACCAAATAATAAGTACAAATTCTAAAGATAAATTACAAAGGCCATATGAACCAGAATTAGCCAATACTTAGATAAAATAAAACGAAATGAAGAAACAGGAAGGTTTTCACTTAAAAACTATAATAAATACAGCAGCAAATGAAAGACAAAAAAAATGAACACCGATTTGAAATTAGAAGAATTTCTTACAGAACTGTGGACATAAATATTTTTTTAAAAAAGGTATCTGGCAAACATTTAATGAAAAAACTAAAGAAGAATTTGAAATCAGCCTCAAAGAAGCTAGAAATGGAAAATCACCTGGAGAAGATAAGCTAGGTTCAGAATTATATAAAATGCAGGAAAAAGATTCAAAGAAAGACTCTTATTATTTTTAAATAAAATTTACTCAACTGGTATCCCCCCAATAGAATGGAAAAAAGCAATTGTGATTCCTATCTTTAAGAAAGATAATAGAGATGACCCTAAAAACTATAGAGGTATCAGTATACTAAATTCCTGTCACAAAATATATAGCAGAATCTTAAATAGCAAATTAATGAAATATTCCGAAAACTTTATTTTAGAAGTACAGAATGGATTTAGAAAAGGGTGATCATGTATAGACCCGGCCTTATGCCTAAAATTAATAATAGAAGAAAGAATAGAATACAATTTACAAACACATATTGCATTTATTGGCTTTGAAAAAGCATTTGACAAAGTTAAAAGAAACATTATTTAACATATTAAAAGAAAGACAAATACCAAATAATATCCTAAAAGCTATCACAAGTATTTATGAAAATAATCAAATACAAATAAGATTAAATCACGAGCTATCATATACGAGAGAGATAAATCAAAGGATCCGACAAGGATGTCCCTTCTCAGCAACTCGTTTTAATATCTACTTAAATGAAATAATAATAAAATGGAGTAAAAATTAACATCAAGGAATTAAACTTTCTCCTACAGTTAACTTAAACACTCTTCTTTTTGCCGACAACCAAATAATAATTACAAATTCTGAAGATAACTTACAGAAAGCTATTTTAAATCTAAATGAGATATCCAAAGATTTTGGAATGATAATGTAAAACTCTATTGTAGCTTAAAATTATCAAAGCGCTTTACATCGATTTTTACATAGGTGAAGTCTCACGAGAACTCTAAATAACCTTGTTTGTTTCTATGTATATATATTTTGCTAAATATTAATGTAGTTAACCCTATAGGAAGTGACTGTATTTACTGTTTTAACGTCAAAAACAAAAAAAGTCGTCGGAACTTTGTATATAGCTATATGTAAGAGCACGGGAAAGTTATTTACAGTTTTATGTAAGAGAAAGTGGTTATAAGCTCTGCGCATAATACCTTTATTAGTACCGAAGAGTGCCGCTAGATTTAGAGAAGTTTCCGCTGCCCGAAAGGACATGCAAACTGTGAAAGAGGTCCGCTAGTTTTAGAGACAAGCTTCCGCTGCCCGGCAAAATACGATCAAAAGAGTGCACACAGGAGAACAAAGAGCGGGTCGAACTTAAAAGATGAAAGAGCCATGCCGAATTCTTCGGGTATTACTACCCTTAGTGCAAGGACCCGAAATCGAAAAATAAAAGGGGACTAAGCCGAGCATATGGGCTTCCTGTCGTCAGCAGAGTCATCAGAAGTCGGAACCACAGTGGAGGCGAGCTGCAGACCATAAGCGGAGTCCGAACCAGAGCAGTGGCGGCAGAGAAAAGAGGGCAGAAGGACCCCAGTACCCTAAAGAGCCGAGATCCAGGTGCCGAGAGAGCAAAAGGCGAAGCACTGTTAACAAAGAGAGCCAGATCAGTCATCGGCAGTCACAGTTACAGTCATCGGCGATTAGTATCAGATATGGCGGCAGCCATTCCCGAAGGAGAATTTGCTCGTATGCTGAAAACCTCTTGTATGTATTATTCTAGTACCACAGATTGCAGTCCAAAAGCCCACTAACATCCCGACGTGATACCGCCGAAGCAAGATACTCCTGAAGGAAGCCTAAAACTCGAGATGAAGGAAAAGCCAAAAAGACTTTAGTAAACGACTCTGGACTGAATGTGTGATACAGAGCCTCTGTAAGTTGCACCCTTTTGTATATTTTCTCTTATAATCTTGGAGATATGTTGTATATGGACTGTTAAGAATTAGTTTAATAGTAATAAGAAGCGTCCATAAGAGATTCAATTGGTACGTTAGAAGTTGATATCTAATTTGTCGAAATAACCTCTTTGCGAGTAAACTAGAAGTTTAATAAGTTGAATTTGTAAGCGGAGAGTAAACAAGTTTTAAAGTTAAAGAGGTTATTTAGTGTTGAAGTGAAAGGGTTCTAATTTTACGCTAAAGATTTTTTTAGATGAGTAGAGAAAGCAATCTCCCTGTCGACTGATTCGTGTATATTTCATATTAATGTAAATAAATGTGTTTTAATTATTTGTTTAAAGAGTGCTGCCTGATCCTTTATCTTACAATGCACTGTTTCTAAAAATAATCGGACTTGTAAGCGGGGAAACAACTAAGGCATTAAAATCGCAGTTTAATTACTTAAGAACTGTTTATGTAAACTTTGTTGAAGGAATTTACGCTAGTAAGAGAAAGAAAGTTCTACCGGAAGTTTTATTGAGTCTTATTCCGAATATATTGGATGGCCCAGTGTAACAAATAAATTTTTCAGTGTTCATAGGCATACGACTAGTAAATACGGACGGTGGATAAACATAATACGCAATAGAGTAAGTGAATAAGGTTACGAGAGAGAGAGAGAGAGAAAGCGCGCACAGCTAACTAGTAATATAGAATAAAGGTAAAGAATAGTAAGAGAATAAAAAGGTATTACAGTAATATCAACAGAAAAATTAAAAACGATGGACAAGATCCAGCAAGAACTAAAATAGTAATAGATAACAAGATCTTAGAACAGATGAATTCATTTAACCACCTAGGATGCATGATCACATATGAAAATGAAAAAGATATAAACGTAAAAATCGCAAAATATTTAAAAATAACAGGAGTAATTAATTCTATATTTAAACTGAACCTAGTTCAAAAACAAACCAGGCTAAAAGTATACAATGTATTAGCTCTACCGGTCTTAATGTATGGAAGCGAAATCTGGACAATAGAACAAAAAGACAAACAAAGATTAACAACAGCAGAAATGAAGTTTATGAGAAAAACTGCAAAGTATACCCTATTTGATCACAAAAGAAACGAAGATATTATGATAGAATTAAACCAAGAACCAGTAATTGAAAAAATTAAAAAATATAAACATAAATGGATGGAACACGTTCAAAGAATGAAAACAGAAAGATTACCAAAACAAGCCTTAAAGTAAAGCCATTAGGAAAACGAAAACCAAGATGTCCTCTTAAAGATATGAAACTTCTAAGGCCGGAACAGGCCCTGCTAGGCCTAAATCATTGAAAAGCATGATGATGAATAATGAAGAAATCAGTGCTGATAAAATAAAACAGGAAGAGCTGAAAGAAACAATAAAAAAGTATTTAAAATATAGAAACTCAACCTAATTAGATGTCATAAATACAGAGCTTTGGAAATATGGAGGAAAATATTTACATCACGGATTCTTAAAATGGATAAATAACTGTTGAGTTTAGAAAATAAGTCATTTTTATAATTTTCGTAGCAGCAAACAGGTGAATCCTGAAAGAAAACATCAGCGTAAAAAATGTCAAAATAAGACGCGATTCTGGATTTGTCTCTGAACATTGGATTGCACAAAGGACGAGCGCTGTATTTGCGTTGAAGTAATCTACATGGAGCGTAATTTCGACAGCTAAGATTGTAGTTTTTGAGAATCAGAAATAACATCAGGTCGAGGTATCACACGTGGTGATGTGCGCCACTTATATTAAGGCTACAAGTTCGGTAAAGTGAGCCGCAGTGGCCGAAGAAGGTCGTCGGTTCATTTTAGGGAAAAGAAAAAACTTGGGACGCACAGGGAGGCGAAATGGACACCTAGATTTAAACTCCCGTGTAGGGCGCATCGGATCTCCTCGTCGTATCCGATTAGTGTTGAACTGCAGATGACACGACAGTTTGCGCACTAATCGGATTCGAATCCTGCTGCACTTCGGGTTTAGAGTATCGCAGTGTGTTTGGCAGGAGCTTCAAATGGTACACCGAACATTGCACGAAGGAGAGGACAGAACCAATCCTCTGGTAAGGACCAACCACATCACGCTCCAGCAAGGATGTTCATGGCATTTCGTCGGGCGTTGAAGGTAATTTATTATCACGCGAGTTTTCTTAGTATGGGAAGTTCCTTCGTAGCGGCAATTATAGCCGAGTCAGTTTGTCACAACCCCTTCTGTAGAAAGCAGTTACGCCACGAGAAAGTGGAAGTTGCAGACAGGAAGAAATGACGTCTTGACCACACAAGCGCCCGGAGGAGCCAAACTGCTCCACTTCCCCTTTATAGATTCATGAGTTGTTTTCGTCTGCGCACTTGGATGATCGGTCGATGTCAGTTCTGTCATCGCTTGTCCTTCGTGTCCAATGATATGCTGAAGCCGTGTGCGTCTTACAGCCTTTTTCTGTAGTCAAAATTCCATTGAACGCTTTGAGCAGCTTGTGGAAGACTTTTCCACATGAAGACAACGCAGGTATCGCAAAGAATGAAGGACCCAATTCTTTCGCGTTATCGTTGAACTAGCCTTTCACAAGACAATCGCATCGGACATGGAAGTGGATCGCAATAGATGCGAGCGCTATTCAGACTAGGCGTACGAAATTTGTAAAAAAAAAAAAAAAAATGCGGCAAATGTCGTTTGTGTCAGCTTTTCCGAAAATACTCGCACACAGAGGCGGCCCGTATAAAAGCACTGCGACACTGCAGCACCCCGAAGGAAAAAATAAAATTTTGTTTGCGTTTATAAAGAATAACAATGCTTACAACATTTTATAAATGCAGTACAACATGTTACAGCTTATGTTTCGACATTGAATAGTTAATAATTGGAATTGTTCGTTTAACGCTTTAGATTTCGAAACAAATGCACTGCGATCTAATAACGCCGATATTCGTTTGCTCTTCTCATTGCACGTTATGTCACTCCCAACTGTAACGGCTCAAACAGCAGTGTATTTTTAGTAAGCTTACGCGCCTTATTTCTGTGAGATATGAAACGTTTATTATTGGTGCGTGTGCGTGGTGAACTAATTTTTGTAAATCTTATTTTATGCTGTTAAAATAACATAATTATTTATTTATTATAGATACAAGGCTGAATTATGACGCGTTTCACTGTTGAAAATATGAAAAGGATTATATTTTTTTAATTATCGTTACACGAAACAAATTCACTGCGATATCTAACACCGATATTCCTTTGCACTTGTCATTGCTATTGATACGAATCTTTTATTATTGGTGTTTCTTCGTGGTGAAGATGAAATGTTTTTAATGAAGCCGTTTTTAATATGTAAATTTATTTATTAATAAATTCGTTACTGATTAGGAAAAAAGAATTATATATATATATATATATACACACACACGCACACAGCATCCTCACTTAAAATTTTCACCGGCCGCCACTGCTCTCGCATGAAGGTTTTTCTTATAATTAAACAATAGAATTCTCTAAATTCACTGCTGCTAACACCAGAGGTGCAGGGTGTCAAGCACACCTCACCAACAATCATACCTTCTCTTAAATTCATTCGTGCCAGATGCACTTCCTCAGAGCACATGCAATCTGTTCCACCCACTCAATGCTATCAGAGAAAAATCTGCCTCACGCCGCTTTCTTGGATGCCGCAGTGTTCTCTCCCCCGCCTTTTATGTAACGAAAAATCTCCGACTATATCTTAACTCTTTCAGACGTCTGACAACTTTCTCCCGCTATTCAGAGTCCACATACTCTCAATCTATCCTCCTAATCTACATTCTATAATCCCGGTAAATTCTTTGCGTCGTTTCATCACACCGTTTCCAAAGATTTTTTTTATCCCTTTGAATCCAGTGGTCCGAAAGCTGCTGCAAGTAGCCCGGGGTGCATTCGCATGAAGACTTTGTGAAGGGACAAAATCCCTCTAATCTTTACATGTCAAAGTTAGTCTCAACCTCGCCATTATTATCCGAGTTGAATTGGGAATTTCTCTAATGTCAACTTTGAACTTCAGTTTCTCATCTACATTAACCCCAATATCCCTACTTCATCTTCTTGTAACAACCCCTTCAATACATGTCGATGAAAATTTGAACGCACCGCAGTGCATAACTTCACTCCATTGCGTATACAAACTCTTCAGCCAATTCAAAGTCGTTCTGTAAGCGCCGCGTACACACACACACAGCAGCATCCCTTATTGTCTTGTCTGTCATTGCATCATCTATAAGAAATTGAACGTCTCGTGGTAGATCTAAATGTCAATGTGTAGATTAAATAAGAAATGGTCCAAGGACTGATGTTGGGGAGTACCGCTGATCACCTTAATTTTGGCAGATTTCCACTCATTTCTTTCGGCCACCCTCTTATCCAAGCCAATGGTTTTTAGTTCAATCCTCCACTTTAAGTAACAGCCCTTCATGATGGCACAGCTTCAATTCCCTTCGTCCATCTCGGTCGTGACATTTTTATAAGATACGAGCGAAGGGCTCGGACACGACCTCCCTTCAATTAAACCCGTGCTCTTCCTTGCAGAGTACGGTTGTCTAGGAACCGATTTGTGCGTGCGATATTCCGGCATTATGAGTGTATTCGGGATGAAAAACAAGTTTCCGGAAGGCGAAATCCTGCTACATCTGTATGAGGTCAAGTAACATCTCGTCGGGATGACGATTTTTGACGTCCCGACGAGAATCGAATTCGCGTGCTTGAAAAATTATGCGTGCAGTACGCGTTGCTAAAAAACAGCTGCAAATTGAACTCTGACACACGCGAGATCTGGAAAGGATACTTACTCGTATAAGCTGTTCTCCGGAATTGTGCGAAAGAAGAAGGGATATTTGGTCCAATCGCTGAACCCAACGCCCTCTGCACTGTAGCTGATAACGACCGTCTTGTATTCGGTCGCTATCCCAGCGATTGCTTCCAAAGTATTGGAACAGCCTGGTCCTGCAAAAAAGGGAAAATTAAGAGGAAAAATCCAACATTCCTCAGGTGAGAAATCGTTCTCACTATTAATAAGCAAAGTCATAATTCGGACTACTGAAGCGCAGGTTGGGGATATTTCCCAAGAACGATTTCGAAGAATTTCACTTACTGAATGCGTCGAGAACGTTCATAATAGTGGGCAAAGGTGAAAACGGATACCGCGTCGTGAAACGAGCCGAGAAAATGAGCACCAAATCCACGCAACGGCAATTCTGATACATCTCATTCTGATTTTAATATAAAAATATTTTGATTCAATAAAAATTAATGAATACAACCAACTTTCGTTACATGAAACTATGGCAGCTTCGTCAGTTTGTTTCGGAATTAGAATACGAGAAGAGTGTGTGTGTGTGGGGGGGGGTCTGATTTCGGCGGGTTCTTACTGGGCTTGCCTCGTTTGTGATGACAAAAACCCGGACTGCAAGGAAGAAAAACTCTTGAACCTCCAATGAAACTGGTGGCAGCTGGGAAGCCCTGATCGACTCGTGGAGGGATTCAAACCTTAGAGAAAAAGATGTCGTCGATGCCGGTGTACGGTGTGTTGGGGGCAAACTAACACCGTACAATTTACGAAATCCACTTGAAGTTAACGCACAGCGAAGTGGATGAAGGGAGAATCTTCGATGATCTCAACGAGAAGTTCGCGGCCCAAATGTCACGCTTGCTTTCCGCTGATTATTGGAATAATCGCTTAATGCTATGCACCTCCTGACCCTGCTTGCAATTATGAGGGCGAATAAAATCAGTCGCCGCATTTGATAAAACGGGAATCATTCCAGCATGAAACGATCGTGAGGATTAACGTTAAGCAGTGTCTCCGTCCTAATCCACAAGACAGAGTTAAATTTTCGGGCGGGGATTTCATCATTTTCGTCGAACGGTCTTCGAATGGTCGGCCGACACCATTAACGAGGACATTGCGTCATCAGAAAAAGCGCAGATTCTTCTTCTTCCATGCGTTCGCAGTAACAACAGCGAAGAATTCTCGCGGGGGTCCCAACAACGTGGAATAATTTTGGAAATGTTAATAATCGCATTTACGTTTGAAATTGTTTAAAGCAATAAACCGACACTCGAATTTTTCAAAGAAGTCATTAAACTTAAACCGTTTAAAAAATGAAACAAATTTAATAATTTCATCACACTCTTAGCGTTTCCGTAAAAAAATTATTCCTACGGGATTCCTCTATGGTTTCGGGATCTGGTAGCGAGCAGTGAGGTGACGCTCCCGTAAACTGGACGATTCATTGTGTACACCCCGTCAACCGTCCAGTTTGCACTATTTTTTTCTCGGTTTATCGCAAGCGTTCTTGTTGCGATTGGGAAACCGGTGCGTCCCCGACGATAACATTAACGGCAATGAGGGATGTAGAAAAGGCGTAAAACTAATGGAAAATGTTTCCATTACGGCAACATTGTGATCTCTGGACTGATTTACGTAACAGCTCAAATATTGTTTTCATCCCCCCCCCGAACTTACTTCGAAGTGGAAAAAAGAAGACGCTGCTCACTTACCGACAACCCCCACCATCGTTGATTTCATGGGACCCGTCACGTAATCCACAAAATGCCGAAGCGCTTTTTCCGCCTCGCATCCGCCATCCATGTGAGACAGTTTCAGGATGTAGTCGGGAAGGATCTCCTTGTTGCGATTCACGGCATCTATGGCCAGCTGAACTGCTGAAAGAAAACAAAAACATCACACAAACAAAATAAGAAACTGAAGCGGTCTTTCTTATTTTTTAGATTCGTTTTCCTTTCTTCGGATTCTTCTCCAGGGTTTCCGAAGCCACGATTTGCCTTACCGCATGCGATCAGACGCTCTCGGCCTCCAACGCAATAAAGAGGACACGAGTTGGGATCAAGCGAAAGACCCCTCTCACCCCGTATCGTTACGAATGTGTGCGATTGTCTCTAAGTGGCAGATCGTCCAGTGAAAAACAACTCTGCCTATTAGAGTGTCGTATGCAATGTGCAAATGTCCCACGTCTGATCTCTCCAGTTGCGTTTTCTCCAGAATGCCCCACCCGAGTAAGATGTGGACCAACACTGCATCCCTTCTTGTGTGAAGATGAACTCGCGTTTCAAGAAAAGATGCGTTTGACTCAACCCGATACAATGAAGCTACAGACGGCCAATAAGTTCCCGTGGAGGGGTCACTTTGACCCCTCAACTGGTTCCTTTGAACTATTCTTGGATACGTTAAAAGAATCGGGAGCGGGTTGAGATCCTCATCTGGGATGAATTCTTGCTCACGCACTTTCTGTACTCTAACCGAGAAGCTAGAGTTGAAGACGTCGAATGCGCATTGAAATACAAGACTGAGTTCTGTTCGTTGTAGGCAGAACGTAAACGTTTACTCCACAAATTTGTAAGCCGCAGCTGACGCTTGATGGTCGCATGGTTTCGGTTCACTAAGAAAACGGTTCCGGTGCTAACGGAGCATTCGCCAGCGCTCTCGTGCAGTCGATTTATTCGCGAGTTACGTTGGCGTTCCCAGTTTACCTGATGGGTGCTCTAACCGGATATCAACCTTATTTTCTGCAGACACAAACGAGGAAGTTCGTACTTTCCTCTGACCCCGCACACTCCCTGCTACTGCACTCAATGGAGTCATCGTCACTTCAGTATTTGAAGTCTTTTTCCCTTTTCGGGTACTTCACTCCCCGCCATAAGCTTCTCCAAGGTAAAATCCGAACCACCGCAGCTTGATCCAGAAAGGATATCGGGATCCACAAGCGATACTATTCCTTCGTTATTTCCTGTCATTTGGCCTCCAGCTTACTCAAGGAGACGAATCTCGATTGTCTGCAGTCTGCTTGTGGCTTTCGTTAACAGTGCACTGTTCTTTTATTCGTGTTGTGTGCGATGTCCTCCCCTCCCCCGCTGTTAGCGATGATTCAATCAGTTTTCTGATAGATAAAAGCACCTCTTTTATCATTTCAACTGCATCCGTTTTTGTTGCTACTAAAATTTTGAAAGAACTCTCAATTTCAAATACGAATGGGAATCGCATCTGAAGCAGTCTCACATTCAACCCTCTTTTTGACTTCTTGCTCTTCTCACTGTGATCGTAAAACGCCGCGCGATCTACCAAGAAACATCGACGCCTCTGATATAACGGATGATCAAATAGCAGAGCATACCTGAAGTATTGACTTTATTCGGCAAAAATTATGCTTTTATCAACTAACTTTCGCTGAAATGGTTCCTTGTGCGTACGCCAATTAAGATTCGTGCATGCGCTGGTAAATGAGTGGAACGCACCATCGATAACCTCTATCGCGAAATCCTATTCATAGTTTTGCTGAAGAAAGAACTCCACACTACATTCGAGAAACCCCGTAGCGCTCAAACGATTCAAGCTTCAAAGTCTTCCGCAATGAGCGTCTTAAAACCCGATCTCGCTATTCAGTTCGAATGAACGCAATCTCGTCACTGAATTTCAATGCTTCGTAGACTCACTCCTGCTTATTTCTGGAGAGAAAGATTTAAGTACGAAGGGAAAACAGGATTCCCTTGAGGCGTTCCGATCAACTGCGAACTTAACAAAATCACTCTGATCCTGTTTGCATTTCGGTTAACCAACAGCGAGAGAATGCCGACGTTTGACTTGTCACTGTAGCCTTTAAGAAGATCCTCGTCGAAGTAAAATCCGGATACGAATAAGACGCCTGGTGTTAAGCATCCCCGACTCGTCTACACATCATCGAATCATAAATAGAGTGAAAAAGGAAATTCCCCAAAGCCTATAAACGATCGGTGGGTCTTCATCCTGGGCCGTCACTCATAGCCGAGCTCATGGCTACCGACGATTATCAAGATATCGCTGGAAAAGTGCAGTTGACACTGCAGTCGAACTCCGGAGGTATTTTACTGCCCGAAATCGTGAAAAATCGGAATTCCACAAAATATTCCAGCAAGGATCGATTCTCAGGAGCTGAATAGAAAACAGGAATAAAACCATTCCTGCAGTTTTCCACTTAAAATATTCTGTGCAAGTAGAAGAAAACCTGTGAGCACGTTTGTCGCATCTGCGATTTCTCAATCCTGATGTAGATCAGGATTGAGAAAGAAGACATTCACAAGTTTCTTGAAGAACTAAAAGTTGTAGTTTGGGAATACTTCACGAAGAAGGTTCCTCTAAGGGAATGAATTGTAACTGCAATAAAAGGCGTTTAGCGAGTTCAAAACACGGGCTGCACATGTTTTGATGGGCTCAACAGAAAGCAAATGAATTATGTTTCCGGCATCATCGGAGAAGTAAGCGTGGAAGTGGTACAACTGAAACGGCGCATCACTGACGGAGGGAGGGATTATCTACGAGCCAAAAGTTTTTGGGAGGTTTTGGTGCGCCACCTGAAAAACGTAAACAGCATTGTAAGGATGGGAGCATTTGGGATTTGAACAGGGCGAGCAGCTAAGTTGGTGTAAAATGATTCTTGGGAAAAGAATTTCTAGTTGTTTTTTATTATTATTATTTCGCCTCCAAAGCCCAACCCCGCGTAGGGTGGAAGCAGCATGAAGTAAAGGATTGCTTTCTAAGGTGAAGCACCGCGGGGAATTTGCCTCGGACCGATACGGTAGCCGCGAAGGCTTACAGAGAACCTTGAAAAATGGCTGACTAAATGGGCTCCGGCGAAGATGGTGGGACTGCAATGACATCTGCAGTTTAATCATTGGCGGAAGAATTCAGATATCAACAACAATGTGAAACAACTGGCAGGAGGAAGAATCTGAATACAGATCAACGGCTGGCAAAGAGAGCCAAGTCAGCTGGATATTGCAGACGTGGAAGAGATCGGGGTCTCACCACGTTACTATACCGTAGTCGACCATGGCGAAATAGAAATATCTTACAAGCTATGCTTTGGAAGTTGGAACCTCTACAACTTCCCAAGCTATAAATAGTGACAGGGAAGAAGACACTGAAAGCGCATAAAATGAGCGCTGCAAATGCACTCCTTGATGATAATGTCAACTTAAATCCGAAAGGAAGGTCGGCGTCTGATATTCTTCGTTTGCAAACAAGAAACAGTCTTGAAAATTGGAACTTGAAATGTGAGAACATTAAACAAACTAGGGACTTTTGACAACCTTATACAGGAAATGAAAAGACTTAAAGTTGACGTGACGGGGTTTAGTGAAACAAGATGGCCTAACTCGGGAAACTAGAAAAAGATGGCTTTACATTTGTATATTCTGTTGGAGAGAAGAATGAATATGGAGTGGGTTTCATGATTAAGAAAGACTCTTTAAATCTGTAATGGGGCTGTGGCCCATAAATGAAAGAATGATGCTTATTAAATTAGCCGCAAAGCCTTTTAACATCATAATTATCCAGGTTTATGCCTGGATAATTATGATGTTAAAAGCCTTCCCCTCCAAAGAGTTTGGTCATCGCCTGTGGATTCTTCAACAGTATTCTGCGGTCGTAGAAAAAAGACGCACGCAGCCGAGGGAACTAAATGGGTGACAAAAAGATAAAGTTGCCGAAACAATTGGTTTCATAGCGATACTAAGTTTCACTAAGTATCTTCACATTGCTCGAAATTCAGGAGCGTTAAATGCGAACACGCAATCAGGTGAGGAATACTGATCTCGAGCAAGAGTTCGACGACATCGGTTCGATGCCTTCGATTCTGAAGGCGTCGTTCACTTTGGGAAAACGTGAAGAAATGCACTTCCGGCAGCAGATGCGTAGAGAAGCAGTTCTTGGATGGCGGATGATTTACCGGCTATTGCACGCTATCCCCACGATACTTGATAGAAAGAAGTCTCGTGCAGTTTTCGACTGATGTCATCCTTCGTCTACCAGCGTTACCGAAACGAGCCGCAAGTTTGTCGTTTTTCTCCTAAGGGAAAACGAAACAGAAAAACGGGAGGCGTTATTCGTTTTCCAAAACGAATCCCAATTGAGGATGGGCATCGGGACATAAAACGAAAAAAACGCGAGGGGAGTGCCCCCGTCGGTTTCATTGAAATGAAAGCCTGATCTCACTAAATCGCAACTCCTGTTTTCGAAACGTCCAAACACTTACCAATTATCAGCGACTGCTGCTGCCTGAGCACGCCGGTGAGAGGAAATATCCCTCCCACGTGCAAGACGACTTTCTGCTGAAGACCTCTTGGCAGCCAGCTGTTCACCACACCTGCGTTTTCGATGACCCAGTCGCATGCCACGTCGCTGATTTCTTTCCGTCTTTCCCGGGACTCCTTGTACTTCCCCAGCAGATGCGAAACGTCATCCTCGGTAAAAGAGATGGATTCCAACAGATGGTTGACTTCGGGAGTCGTCTTCATCTTCGGCCACGCAATCTGCAAGAGCAACAGAAAAAGGAAGTTGAATTCCGATGCTATGAGGACGCTTCGGCAAGCTTGCTTTCCGCTTCTGAATTACAGCAAGTGTAAGAAATGATTTAAAAATAAATGTACCCTTCCGGTTTTCCAGACACACGACTGACTTGACTTCACTACCGATCACGTGTGGCTTTGACACAAAAAAAAAAAAAAAACCGGAGGAAATTAAATCTTTGTGTGTATACACGTTGAAGTCATCAGCGGAGAGGACGCGGAGAAAAACTCACCTTTTGCAAAGGCGCTCTGTCGAAGTCGCAAGGGAATTCGGGTTTCCGCTCGCAGTCAGGGAACGTCACGGAGATGAAAGTCTCTTTAACGAAGTTCAAATTCGGAGGGATTCTGACCAAAACGAGCACGTGAGCCCCTTTCTTCGTCCTGCTCGCGATCCACGCATCCAGACGTGGTCCCACGAACGCCACCGACACCAGCAACTGCAAACGCTCGAGTTCCGTCCTCAAACGACCGATGATGGGATCTGAAAAGAGAAATGACCAATCAGAATTGCACTTGTGACAGGTTCAATCGGACACGCGAAGAATACCGAAGTTGCACGTGACTGCAACGTTAAAGCAAAAATACCAATTGTCATGAAATGGTGGACGATGGACAGGCGTTTGATTAGCGACTAACAGAAGGCAGCATTTCACCGGGTCCGAATCTTCGCAGAAGGAAAGGAACTTGCCGATGTCTCAAACAGGACGCCGCTGAAATTTTAAAACCTTAGAGTTCTATTGGAATTTTAAAATTTTGTTGTTCACTCAGTCTACTAATAAAAATAATGTTTTCTGGGACCTCCAGGGAGTCAAGGACTCATCGAGGGAGGCTGTAAATCATCCAACCCAACTATCATACCTTCCCTTAAATTCATTCACACTAGATGCACTCACTACCCCGTAAGGGCAAATTAGTCCAATCCCTCACTGCTCTGTGAGAGAGAAACCTTGCTCTTACTCCTTTCTTTACTGCTAACAAACGTAACTTCTATGGACATCCCCCGCGTTCCTCCCCACCTTACATATAACGAAACCTTTCATCAGTTGATATCCTATAACACCCATTCAAAAGTTTAAAGATCTCTATCATATTTTATAAGTGTTTGAGGCATCCCTGATTGCTCTGCCTATCTTCGCATCATTGGCAAACAATTGCATATCTCCTGTTAGACCCTTTCTAATGAATCCTGATGTACACCACTGGTCACGTTAAATCTGGAAGATTCACGCCCACCATATACCACTTTTTGATGTTTGAAAACTATCCACTGATCCAATTCCAGAGTTTATATTCCAATCCCATATTCTCCAGTTTATGCAACAGCCCTTTGTGTGGTATCCTGTCAAATTCCTCAGAGAAATCCAACATTAACATAGTATATCCATTCTCCTAACCCAACTCGGCCGTAACATTGTTATAAAACATTGCTAAAAAGATTGCTGAAACATGACCTTCGTTTAGTAAACGCATGCTGTTCTTGCAGAGTACAAGATGTTTGCTACCCATTTCTGTATGGGAGGTCTTATCATCTTATCCAAAATCTTCACTACCACACCAGAGATAATGATAGGTCGGTAGTTATACTCAAGCAAATGACAAATCAGGGAAAGAGGAGCGGCCACAATTTTCAATGCTAAATAAGCGGATAAATCTTAAACGGCAGGTCACATCAAACAGAGTGATGTGGGCAAATATCAGAATGGGGAACTGGACAATGAGACGTATTTGTGCCTATGGTCCCACAGAAGTTCTACTAAGGTAGAAGTGGAGGAATTTTGAGGTTTTAGAGAAAGCAACTGACACAATGAAAATGGAAAAGTTGGTCCTTGTTGGAGATCCAAACAGCAGAGTAGGAAATTATTATTAGACATACAGAAATGTTTTGCATTTCTGTTTAGAACATGGGTCAGTTACCACTAGCATCATGATGCAACATGCAGCTGCAAATTCACATGAAGGGAAGAGGCAAGAAATAATAAAGTCTCATTGGCTATGTCATAATTGATAGCGAGGTTTTCCCAGTGGTTCAGGACACTAGACCGTACAGAGGATTTGAAATTAAAAGTGGTCACCATTTGTTATAGAGCAGGATAAAATGGAATTTCATATTGAAAAGAATGTGTGTGTAAGAGTTTTAAAATGAGTGAAACTTGTGCAGCTTTCACATGTGAGTTGTAGACTCAAATGCACAAACATCGTTGAAGGAAAAAAAACGATACTTTGGAAACAAGAACCAAAACTTTGAAGATTCAGTGGCAAATCCTGAAAAAAACATTGATTGATTCAGCCATAAAGACGCAGTGACGTCTGTACGGATGGAAAAATCAAACTCCATGGTGAACTCAGGAAATTGAAGAGGAAGATATGGGAAAGAAGGCATATAAAGGTCTTACTACACGTCTTCATGACAACAGAATTGACATTTCCATAATACAAGAAACCCATGCAAGCAATGAGTCATAACAAGAAAGAGGCTCCATTCAGGTTTCAATCTTATAGGAGCAACATACCGTCAGATGTACCGAGTAGCCGCCTATGTCCGAAATCACTTACTAAGGTCCGTTTCATTTCTGCTAGTGATGTTTCAAACATATCTACCGTTATTATAGAAGTTAACGACCTAAAAATAATTAATGTCTACAAGCTGGCTTGATGAAGTTTTGCCAGCCTTAATGCATCCTGCTGTTTATATTGGAGACTTTAACAGTCGTCATACCAATGGGGTTATAGAGAAACTGATGCAAATGGTATCAATCTATCCGAGGGGCATACACACACAGCTGATTTTCGATCCCAAGGATAACCGCACTTTTAACTCGGCTAGATGGAATAGTGGCACCAATCTTGACTTATGTTTTGCAACAACCAATGAAAGGGGCCTCTCAGTGCCAACCATCTGTCGTGTTTTAGGAATATTCCCACACAGGCAACACTGCCCTGTCTTTATTGAGATGGGCCCTCAAATCCCAATTACTGAAACTACACCAATGCCACGTTGGAATTTTGCCAAGGAAAACTGGAACAGCTTTTCAACAGATCTAGATAAAAATGTGCGCTGGATTCCACCACAATCTTATAACTACCGAAGATTTGTGAAAATAGTAATTTCTAAGCCAAAAAACACATCCTTAGAGGTGCTAGGAAAGATACATATCTGGCTGGAGTAAAAACCAGCGAAGCACTTTATAACGACTTTCTGAATAGCGGGCGTGTGGATGTTGCAGATGAGCTTATTGACAGCTTAAATGAAGCTAGAAAGAACAAAATGGATTGACACCATCAAAAGGCTGAACTAAACATTCAAGCAGGAAGGCATGGAGCCTCCTTAAAAAGTTGGGTGGTAATTCCCATCGCCCCAATGCAAAAGCTGCTGTTAGTGCCAACTGTATTGCCAATTGGAGAGTGAATTTGTCCGGAGCTAAATCAGAAAAAACTCACACTAAAATAATTAGGAAGGAATTGACCAGACTTAAAGAAGGTTGTTCTGAAGCTACCAACCTATCGAATCCATTCACCAAAGAAGAACTTCTAGCTTCACTCCAGGGAGTGAAAACTGGTAAAGCGCCTGGATGTGATAATATTCACCATGAGTTTTTAAAAGCCTCTGGACCAAATACAGTGGAATGGTCGACAAAATTCTATTCTAATATTCTACAGAGCGGTAAATTACCAGACGAATTTAAAAAATCGAAGATAATAGCCATCCTAAAAAACCTGGAAAGCTATAAACCTGTAGCATTACTCAGTGTGTGCGTTAAGTTACTAGAAAGACTTCTTTACAACAGAATTAGTCCTATTATTATTGACACTCTCCCTCATGAACAGGCCGGTTTCTGGCTCGGCCGCAACTGTGAAGATCAATTTTTGGCCCTAACGACACAGAATCTGGTTTCGAAAATGCCTTAAAACTGGTGTAGTCTTTATAGACTTGGCGTATATGGCATCGTATGGAGGAACAGCATGATCTACAAGCTCCTTCAAATACTGAAATGTAAAAAAATGACCCATCTGATCAACACTATTCTATCTAATAGAACAATACAGATAGTTCTAGATGATGATATTAACAAGCCAAGAACACTTAACAATGGACTCCCACAAGGGTCAGTTCTGGCCTCTCTTCTTTTCAATTTGTATATTTCTAACCTTCCAAGTACAACGTCTAGAAAATTCGCATATGCTGATGATTTATGCATTGCCACACCTGAACTTCTGTGCTATAGAGCACCTACTAACTAGTGACCTAGAGGAGATAAACCACTTCTTTGAGTAGTGGTGTCTTATTCCAAGCACTACCAAGACTGAAACGTGCTGTTTCCATTTGAACAATAGCATGGCACGAGACATCTTACGAGTGCCACTAAATGGGAACATACTACCGCACAATTTTAATCCAAAGTATCTGGACAGAACCCTCTCCTTTAGTAGACATCTCCCTAATACTGCTGCCAAACTCAGAACTAGAAATAACATACTGCACAAACTTGCTGGAACAACCTGGTGGGAGGAGGGGGGGGCTTGTGCTCCACATTAAGGACATCTGCTCTGGGCCTAGTCTACTCAAGTGCTGAATACTGCTCAGATGTCTGGGTAAACAGTGCACACGTTAAATTAATTGATACTGTGGTGAATCAGACAATGCGTATCATTTCTGGAACAATGAAAACTACTCCATCATATTAGCTACCAGTCCTGAGCCACATACAACCCGATTCGTGAATATAACAAAATTTGCCAGAACTCACTGCTTCCTATACACTCCGATATTGACAGCTTTACATCGCAGCGGCTTAAGTGAAGACACCCACCTATTATAACGGCACAACAACAACTTATCACTGAGGACTATGACGCAACAACAGCATGGCAGACGGAATGGACTGCCAAAGTCCCGGTAATCTGGCAGACTGTCTTTAACCCAAAAGCCATCCAGCAGGGTTTGGCCTACCTCGAAAAATATGGACCTCCCTAAAATAGGGTTCGCACCAACCATGGTAGGTGCAGAACTTCCTTGTTTACTTGGGGAATAAGACCAAACTCATCTTGTGACTGTGGGCGAAGATAACCGATCTATACAACATATTACGTTTGACTGTCCTCTCAGAGCTTACACGGGACCTATAACTGACTTTATGACAGTCTCTACAGACGCTGTTGATTGGCTGTCGAACTTATACATTCAATTTTAATTTTATGCATATTTGTATACTGTATATGACTACAGTGTCACTTCACACTATTTTATTCTTTTGTGTATTTTGTTGTCTTGTATTCGATTTTTGTGTGTGTGTGGTAGCATATGAATGTATTCTTCTTAGCCAAATAAATAAAACACGCTAAATAAATAAACCTATACAAATAGTAAAATATTGTAATTATTTAGGAGCAATTTTAATGAAGATGATACGTTAAATAAGGAAATACACAACAGAATCAATGGTAGGAAGTCAAATGGATAAATGTGTATGGAATAAGAAGAGTGATTAGTCCAACCACTAAATCAGCTCCACCAAGACAGGTCACCACTCACAATGCAAATGTACAACAGCCTTACGACTGTTCTTCGTTGACGTGAAAAGGGGCAAATGAATGGGGACTTACCAGGATAAGTGGCTATCAAGGTGGCGCACTTCGACTGGTCGTGCAGACACCGAGAGGGGACCAAGATTCCCTTTCCGCAATCCTCGACGGAGCAGAAATACGTCTTCGTGTGGGCATCGAACGTCCAATCCCAAAGATCCTCAGCAGGCACGTGGAACTCCGAAGATACGTTGACGTCTGTAAAAGCCTCCCAGCCGAGTCCGTCCGACCGGTTAAGGCTCAGCACCGATCGAAGTGGCACGAGCCATCTGAAACTGAAAACACGTTCAAAGTGAGAAGAAAAAAAAAAGGATTCGCGGAAAGAAATTGACTGCAGTTAAAGCGCCACGCAAAAGGCACCGCCAGCTCGTATTAGGATGAGCAATCATGCTCAAGAATAACGCTTGGGGGGGGGGGGGAGAGTGGCCGGGGGAAATATTGACGAAGGAATGGTATTACTCACCTCAGGAAATTAGCAACGAAAGGCTGAAACGAGTCTTCATTTTGCGCTTTCTCAGACCGGTTCGTCGGCTTTCGGAAGAATTTGTTCTGACACAAAGGAAAATGCGAGCTTACAAAGTAAAAGTGCCGAATTTCGCCAATCTTAGACGGAATCCACACGTCTTTAAACTCAGGCATTTTAATGGGATTGTGCACGAGGACGCCCGTCTGTTGAAGCCCCGAATGCTGTTTGCATTACGATAGGGACTTCGGTGTCGATAATGAAACTCGCGTATGCACCAAAGGGACTCGAGTGAAAGATCAGCGGGTCAGTAAGGAACGTTCAAAGTGACCGAAACACTGAAACGAAGGATCTCTTGAGGTGCAATAATCTCAACGGAGATGAAATCGGCAAAACAACGTCACTCATATTTAAAAAAAAAAAAAAAGGTTTAGCAGCATCCTTCCTTAAAGGGGAACTCTTGAAAGCAAATATCTGCTGAGAGAGAGAGAGAAGGAAGAATTGTTGGGAAAGACACTTCGGTATTTTTTATCATTACAGCGAACAGGTTCAATGCGAGCTGCCTTGTGAGTGAACCTCTCCGTCCATCAATCGCGCACTTGTTTTCAGGTCCTTTAAGTTTCCTCACTGAATGCAGTTTTTTTTTTTTTTTTTTAATAAAAGAAGGGCAGTTTAGCTGCAAACACTTCGAATCCTTCAACTGATCTTACACTGTATTAAAAATAAAAAACTACGCATTTAAAATCGATACTGAAAGGTGAAAACAAACTGCATTTCATCTTTCCTGCCTTTTTCAGAAAAATTCTCGTGCAGAAGGCAGTTGCCGGAGAGCATCGTTGAACACGAAGCATCGATTCAAATTTTAATCCCCTGAAGATTTTTCAGTGAGTGGAATGGGGGAAAAGAAACACACAGTTCTAATTCGGTTCAATAACTCAAAAGAATTTCCTTATTTAAACAAATTATAATACCGGAATAGACCCACGGAAAGTACTCTTTATTGATGTAATTTTGGCCAACACTTTCTCGCTGGTCCAGAGATGGCATTTTTGCAATCTGGAATGGCTTTTCATATGGATTTCAACAATTTCTCCAAATTAAATTAAATGCACTTCATTCCAGGATCCAATCCACGCTAGAAGTGAATGAGCAGTTAGTCGTTTTACATCTTTTAATTCTTCCTCAACCAGATGGTAGCCTACATTTCTCAGAGAAAACTTATACAGGCCATTACATCCATGCTGAATCTCATCACCATCCCAGTCAAAAGGCTGGAACTATTAAAACGGGTCCACTCCTTATGTTCTTCAGATGAACGATCACAGAAAGAATTGCCACATATTTTTTCCACTTTTTTATCTAATGGTTAAGAATTCTTTCATCAAAAGAGCTTTAAACATTTTTGTTATCTCCACCTCTTCAAATTCAGCAGAAATAATTCTTATTGCTATCCCTTAAGTACAAGGCATTAGTGAATGCATGGCGATGGTTTTAAAACTACTGAAATCAATACTTAATCACTCTGGACTTTCGGAGCATGGCACCAACACTGGGTATAGTTCATTGGAACAGTCAAGGCAAGAATCCTTCACAAAAGGAACGGCTTTATAGGGAAACCTGTGAAACTTTACTTCACTGTCCTAACTTAAACAGATTCGATGGTCTTCGTCTATTCCTTTTGTGGGAGATAAGAAAGCTTAGCTGATTTAAAAAGCATTAACATTTGTGTGTGTGTAAATAAAAGTTAGGAAATTTAATGACTTTTTTTCAGTTATCTTGCATTAGCTGCTCAGGTATCGCCTTTGGAATCGTCATTTATTGTTCAATTATATTGTGAAAAAACTTTGATACTCAGGAGAAACTTCTACTAATAAAATAATTTTACGCGAGTTTATGCCGGTATCATAATTCATTTAATAATGCCCACTCACGGCATTTCGTTATTGAAACAAGAATTGGCTTCGAAGGGACCGTCCTTTAGCGCATGAAAGACCGAACTGCGTTGTTTGGCGGAAAGTTGGTCTGCATACGGACTTCCATCGATGTCCACGCCGACAGCCAATAATGTGCGAACGGAACTCTACCGGTCGAGATCAGAAAGGCCACAATCGACCTACTGCACGTTTCGATTCTTTCAGGTTGAAGTCGCTTTAAAAGGCGTAAGAATGAAGTTCGTTTATAAGTTTATTATCGGGAATCAAAATTCAAAAAGGCACGCGCAAGTAAGGAAGGAAGGAATTACCTCTCGATCGGACCAAGTTCCGCAGCCCAAATCTTCTTCGCTGCCACCCATCGGTCCACGTCGAAATCAGGATTGATCCACACGGCGAGGTTGACAAACATTTCGGGGACGAAGTCACTTTTCGACTTGCATTTACTGAAAATTAAAATCAAAACTCCTTAATCCAAACCAAACATTTCGCCCCTCTTCCCTTGAAGATTTAAAAAAGCACGAATCACCTTCTACATTTAATATCGTCTGGGTCACGCACAGCCGTCGGTAATTAACACTCAGTTGGTTTGTTTCGAAACTTAAGACATCTCGATTGCGTTTTGCACACTCAGCTTTCCTATCTACCGCACACGTCCATCCACACCTGGATCTGATTCAGATCACCTGTCGAAAGAACATGGAGATGAAGTGCAATTTTACCGTGATGTCCCTTAGAAGGTGTGATAATCCCTCGCTCTGGGTAGAACACTTAACAGAAAAATAGGAGATAATACAAAGATAGGATGTGGAGGAAAGAGTTTAGAAGTGGAAATATTTCAATATTTAGGTAGCTGGATCTCAAAGAAAGGAACTTCAGAGTTGGACTTTAAAAATAGAATAGGCAAAGCTAAATCGGCATTTATGGAAATGAAGAGAATTTTAATAAAAATAAATATTAAAAAATGGTTTGAGAATTGGAATAGTCAAAACAACAGTTTGGAGTATTGTAAGTCATGGAAGTAAGGTATGGACACTCAGAAAGAGAGATATGGAAAAAATTAATACATCGGAAATATTATTTGATATTCTCTCTGTATAGCCAATAGGCTATACAGAGAGAATATCAAATTAATAAGTTTTAAGAAGAGTTGGGATGGAAGGAACATTTCTTAAAAATTGTGCGAAGAAAGACTAGATTTGCTGGACATCTGAGAGGTTCCTCAGGATATCTGACAAGAACTATATTACAAGGGAAAGTTGAAAGGAAGCGAAGACGTGGAAGACCAACTAAAGAGTGGTTTAATGACGTCGTGGAATGGACTGGTTTAAGAATGACGGAGACAACAGACCGAGAGAAATGGAGAAGAGCTGCTCATGTGCTCTTTTCAGAGTACACCACTGGACGACGACCTACGGTTGTATTTATTTTTGCTACTTGTTTTATCCTGTCCCAAAGTCGCCATACATTGGAAAAATTAACCAACTCAATTACATTTTTTTATGTACTTTCAGATACCCTAAAAGAATGCCGCTGTCAAAAGAAGAGCGTATTGAAATAATCCTCATGGCTGGTTCCGGGAGCTGTCGCAAGGTTGCAATGGACTTTAACAGGAAATCACACACGACACTGTTGCCAAACTTATTGAGAAGTTCAAGAAACCTGGAAGTGTTGCGAGTCAGAGAAGCGGACGTCCACTGATGATGGCACAACTGTCGAGGTATTGGCAGCGTTTGCAGGGAGTCCACAAAAAAAAAAGCATACTACGATTATCGAGTATCCAGCGCATTATGATCAATGGCATCGATACAAAATGCAAATGTTACGTAGTGAAGATGAAGTTCTTAGTGAACACGACCAAGATAAGAGGCTTGAATTTTGTGAATGGGCTCTAAAGAAACTGGCGAAGATTTAAACTTTTTAGCCGAGATCCACTTGACTGATGAAGCCAATCGCCAAAACCTACGTTACTGGAGTGATGACATCCCAAACTGGACGAGTCCGTCAACAATTCTGATGCTCCATTCTGCACCACACAATGGGGCAACAGAATTGTTGGACCTGTTTTCTTTGACACAAATCTTACTGCCGACCTTAACTTAAACATGTGCCACAGGATAACATATTGCCGTCTCTCTTAAACGAAGATTAGTTTCAACACGACGGGGTAACACCTCATTATGGTATCACCGTACGGCGATGGTTGTTCAACAGTTTGCACATTCGTGGATTGATCAAATCGTGAACTGGAGAAAAATATTGCAGCTTTTTTAATATCAATAGTATCATGAATGGCCATGATGAATCCGTAGCGTTTGGGGGGGGTAACATAAACATGGAAACTTCCTCTTAACGAAGTATGGAAATAAAAGGTTATTCTCCCCTGCGATCTCAGTTTAACCGGCGAATCAATTCCGTGCGAATAAGGCCCCTCAACGAGAAACAACTGATGCGTAATAGTCTGAAATAACACGTGCAGATAACATACACCAAGTGGTTGTAAGGAAACGTCTCCAGTCCAGGCGTGGACACTCCAAACCTGCAGCACTCCTCTGAATGCGGTTTCTGTCTCGGATCTCGTCTGGAAAGTAACATTTCGAGGGAAAGACAACGCTGACAGGTGACGAGACCGACTCCAGTTTATTTCCGTATAAAACGGAGAAGTGCGCTATAAAAGGTGGATCTGTCTCACTCCGACGAGCGTTCAACGAGTCGCAAAAGTGCCGTGCGATTATTGCGATATCGTGCCGAGTTGTAAATCGCTCACTTCGTCTAACTGAAAGGGGCAGTTGAGAGAAACGAATAAACCCCTTTTCCGAGGGGGCAGGAGTAGAAGAGAATTTTTTGCTTCGAGTACCGGAGAATGGAAACGAGACAACTAAAATTTCTGAGGCTATGGGACCAACGTAGAAAAAAACACCCACACACATAAAGAGCGAAAGTCGTAAACATTGCTCGTACATCTCAGTGACCTGTGGAAATGGCGAAGATCGTTGTCTCATATCACGTGCTGAATGTTCTCAGAAAGCGGATGACGCAGTCCACCCCTCCTTACGACGAAATGCGTTCTTTTAAAACATCGCCGCGTCTCACCTCCGCACAAAAATCCGCCTCCTCTAAACATCCGCGAATCCCACATACGAACCCATCTCGTTGAATTCGATGAAGGGCTCACGAACTCAAAATTTATTCGAATTTAAAATTCAGTTCACTATTGGAGCAGACATAAGCACGTGCCTTACGTTCACCCTTTTCACCTCGTCAGTAAGCAAAGCGATTTGTGGGGAACCTCGAAAACCTGTTTGTACGACACGTTGAGGTCTTCATCGTTCGGCCAAGAAGACCGAAGTGCATCAAACATCCCGAAGAGTTGCATCCCAACAGAGAACTCATCTAGAAGTGAAGAATCAGAAAATTCTCCTTTGCCGATGCGTGGAAGGATGATCTGAAGACGACAGAAAGGTGGAACTCGGTCTCTGTTTACAGAAACGCAACCGCAACTGGGAGATTCCTGCGCGCTGCTTCACATCCCCATCCAATGAGGTAAATGCACGTTAGAAAACGTCTCCACTTGCAGTACCATCGAAAAAAGAGGAGAGTTTAAGAACACTTCAAGTTCCTTCCAGCATCCAAATTTTAATTTTCCCCTCGATAGACATGTGTTAGGCAAAACCGCAGCGACGCTACGGAATTACTACGTTAAATTCGCTTCTGTTCCAACTGTACTAAGATTTTGCATCCCCGAAGCTTTCATACGTCACCCACAAAAGAAAGAAAAATAAATAAACTAAAAAACGAGCCTGTAAATTGACTGCAACTGCGGCATTTCTAATATCCACGAGGCGGGATGTTCCGCCTATCGGAACAGGTACATAAAGAAACATAACGAAAACAACTCCAAGATTGACCTCATCTGAGCGATTTCAGAAAATCGCTTACTTTCTGGTTAAAGACCACGAGATGGCGCCAGTTGCAGGCCATTCCTTCGCGGATAGCATTTGAAATCATCGAAAGTCTTGTCCCAACTATCCGATTGGCAATGGGGTCGAGAGGGAGGGTCCCTCGATCTCTAACAGAGCTGAAAAGCCCCTCCCTGCTTCTTTTTGGGGGAATAAAAGGCGTTAAAGAATTTTATTATTATTTTAAAGAAAACAGAGGGACTGACCTTTCAACCATACAACCAGGGCCCAACGTTTATGGGGAAAATCATAAAAAACACGTTAAGTAATTGTTATGTAAGAAAATTTAAGAAAGCGTGAAGGATGCTCTGCACCCGCACAGTGGATCAAGACTCAGTACTGCCAAGATTGTTCGCATTTATTAAAATCCCTGGACTTCGGATGACACACGACATTATGCCACAAAACACGACAGCACCAATCAGCACTTGTCGCTATTGTCTTTTTTTTTTATTTACAAAGTAAAATACAAGATATTTTATACTGTATTATAAATACAAATCAAGTCGTACAATTCGATGTACAGTCTTATACAATACAGTTCAAGTATTACTATCATTTTCTGTTGGTAATTACACTTATTTTGGGCTATTTATTTTGTTACAGTTAATAAATGTTTCCTTATACTGTGTGTGTGTGTGTGTGTGTGTGTATATATATATATACACACACACACACACACACACATACAAATAGAGTAAAATACATTTCGGATAGTTTTCGTAATTTATAATAAGTTACTGGTTTTAGTGATAAAATAAGTTGGCTTGTGTATTTGTGTGTAACCAAGGGCCGTAGCCATACTGGTTACTAGAGAATTAAATTAGCTCGAAACAGTCACTGCGAGTCCAGTGACCACATCTATGAGGGCTCACCTTACACGGTTTGATTTGATGTACATGTTAATATATTAGTCTCCTAAGTGAATGGACTAGTTAGTATGTTGGTACCTTAATTGAAGATATGTGAGTTATAATGATCCCTTATACTATAGGTTTAAAGTAATTGTCGACATCGTTTAGTCTCCCATGAGGTAGTCTCTCAATCTTTTTCTAAATGTATAAGCTGAGGTTATAGATTTGATTTCATTTTGGAGCTTATTGTAGCTGTTTGTCGCTAGGTACTCGAAGGATTTATGAATTTACACGAAGCATGACGCGCACATCGTTTACTCGGCCGTTTTCACTTTGCTGTTGTACTGCAGCCGAGTCCGTAAACATTCCTGGTTTTATCGTCAGTGAACATAAGAAGTGAGCTCCTCATGATGTAAATCCGATGACTTACAAAACTTACTTTAATGACGTGTTTTCAATGTGATCGCGCGAGTCCGACGAATGTGTCAGACAACAGAAATCTCAGACTTGAAATATGGAAACGAAAGGGTTCAGTTTGGAATAAATTACGATGAAGGAGAGTGCAAATCCACTAAAGCCTGCGCGTAACTCAGTCGGCATAGACTAACCTCTTCGGTCGGAAAGTCCTACGTTTGATTCCTGTTTAGGACGCGCGGCCCCTTCAGTCTTTTCGACTAAAAGCGAATTAACCAGTCTTATACGGAGGTAGGTTTTCCCGGAAACCGGAGTTTTTCATTCCTAAGGAGATGCTTCCCCAAAGTCAGGCCTTGTGATCAGGTTGGATCTCCCAAAGTAGCATCAAGGAAAAAGAGCGGACCTTGCATCAAACCGACACAACGCCAGGAAGAAGATCCAAAATAGGACGAAGTTAAAAAGATAAACTTGGTTTGCTCCTCCATTCCATCAAAGAGCAACAGAGGCTTCCTTTTGGAACCACCGACAGAAAACAATTAACGAATTTGGCGATCTCAGCACTGCGAGACCTCTCGCTGGTGAGATTAACTTCAATTGTATGTGCTGAAACAATTAGCCTTTCTGTCAATTCTCATATATATTCCTGTGGGGGTTCCTTTCTCTTCCATCCCTTTGGGAGACGGGGAAGGTTGAGCGCTGTTAATGAGGGATGTATGCGAGTGTTCACGGGGCCGGTTTGCCTGTTATGAAGGACAAAAAACCCTTTCCTTTTTGTGTGCGCTTTCTCCTTGTAGTTCACATCGAATTCAACCCGAGCTCTCTCGGTCAAACTAAGAGGAAATCAAGTTTCCTCTTTCCCCGCATTTCTTTTTTACCCTCACGAATAACAATGGCAGAGGATGGTGAAGCAAAGCGAATCGTGCAACGAACAAAATTTTTTCTGTACTCTTTGAAAGAGAAAAAAAATACTCCATTTTTCGTTCCCGAAAAATGGAGTATTTTTAAAATGAAAGATTAAATTTCTTTCGATGGAAGATTAATTTCTCGTGCACTTTTCTTTAAATGTTCGAAAGCATCTTACCTGAGAGATGAACAGCCAGAAATCCCGAGAACAGCCTGGGTAGCGTTTAATCGGTGGAATCTTCGATACACGACCTCTCGGTAGCCGAGCAGTTGCAGTAAGACCCCGAAAACGTGCGACATCAGTTGGTGGGCGTGTCTGTCGCTCTCCTCAATGGCGATCTGCCGAGCAACTCCATTCACGATGAACTGGCGTTCGTTCCGGTCCGCACCTACACGAGAGAATCTTCTATGAAACCAGACCGACGTTTGCGATGCAGAAGCGAATTCTTTTCGGAATTGAAACCCCACAGATTTTCTTTTCTCACCCCCCCCCTGCTCAAAAGGATGAAGCGCCACAAGTAATGTGTTGCATCCATCGCCGAACCAGACCGGACAAACCTCTTTGAGTGCGAGGTCCTTGTAAGATTGAATCCGGTGCATGATTTAAAAAAAAACAAACTAATCTTTCCAACCGAACCTCATTTCATACCGACTGAGGTACGGACACAAATGTGACAGCATTCTTAAGTGAGGATTCTTGGAAAATGTGGTGGAAACTCACAAGCGAGTTCTATCGAAAATGTTCCGGTGAAAGTGCGTTGGATGCCTGCACGCCGCTGCTAACTGACAGAGGTAAAGAGAATAGGAAGGCTGCGGTACTGTGAAATCGCATTTTCTGGTCCCACATGGTATCACGTGACTGCGAAACAACAATTTCCCGTCGATTGTTCAAAATTTCACTCCAAAACCACAACAGCCGGGACATGTCGTCTGAGAAGTGGCTCCTCTCCTATCTTGTCGGAACCTTTACGACTACGCGAGTTTTTCTCGGAACCTTTGCGACTACGCAAGAAAGTGTTTTTCATCCAACTACGGTTGGATGAAAAAAAATTCCAACAGCGGCAGTTGAAAGTATTGCGAAGTTCCTTCGTGTGCTTAGTGGCGATCTCCCCAAGAGTGATGTCGCCACTGCAAAAATCGAACTCTCTATCGAGGGGAGTTGAGGAATTTCATCGCGGGCTTCCGGAAAGCAAGCCCGAAGGAGCTCTCAAAAAACTTCTTTCTCAGGGAGGCGTCCCTGATTACGAGAAAAATCAATCAAAACATGAAAGAAAATCCTTCGGTGGACCCGCGGGATGTTCAAGTTGGCAGGTTTGCGTTGGAAGGCAGTCGCACTTGCGCACACAAAATGTTCAAATTCGGAAGCAAAATGAAATCGGAATCCGCGCTTACCCGTCGCATTCGCACGGCAGAAATGTTCCGCTGCAGTTGGAGCCACGAGCAGAAGCAGGTTCAGAGCGGACCAGCCGGAGAGCTGCATCGAAGCCGCCGAAGCGATTCCCGCTGCACCTGCAACAGAAAGGAAGAACGCATTTAGTTACCGTGGGGGAGCGTAAGCCTGGCCCCACCGTGGGGAATTCGATTTTTCCTTTGCTGCGTTGATTCGACGTGCGTTTTATTAATTTCAAGGATCGTTTCGCACTTGAGCTGTTTGTTTCACGTCACCCGTGACGCTCAATCGTGTCAATGCTGAGACATTTTTGTTTTTCGTTTCGTTTCTTAGATTAATTGCAAATCGGGTCCAAAGGAAGTCATTTCGAACCGCACTTTGCCTTCGTTCTGATGCTGGCAACTTCTCCCCTGGATTGACGAGGTGCTGTCGTCGTGTTAGGGCAGGAGTGGGAAACCTTTTTCGTATCAAGGGCGAAAATTGCTAATTTAAAAACTTCCTCGGGCGACTGGCAAATTTTAACTTTTATATAGTGTGTGTGTGTGTGTGTGTGTAGTGTGCAATATATATCTCGAAGAGTAAATGCGCAACGTTCTCATCTGATAGCTTTTAATTACAATTGTTCGGACATAATTATAACAATCTTAAACTTTTTAGTAAGAAGGCTGAAACTGATTTTTTGTAAAAGCTTTGAAATATTAGCCGCCCTTGATGAGACGGCTATTCGTAGTTCATTGGCGAGATTTTCGTCAGAGAGTTTTGTACGAGGGCGATTTTTTGCCAGACTTCATTTTGAAAAAAAATTGCTCGCATTCGTAAGTAGCAGAAAATAGAGAAACTATTTTCAAGGCGTTATTTTTTAAAGAAGGGAATTTCTCAGAATCAACAGTAAAAGTCCGATATATATTTTGATCTCAAAGTGCTATCACACTGCAAACCAACCAACTCTAATTGCAAGGAATCGGATGCTTCCTCAGGGCGTATATCAAATATTTTTAACTCATTTCTTTGATTTTTTATATCTTCAAATCTCCTTTGAAATTGATTCAAAACACTTTGACACTCATCAACATACTCGCTTGTTTAATTCTGGAAAATGTGTAAAGCGGTTTTTTTTCAGTTGGGTAAGAAATAATTGAAGCATCGATTCAAAGCTCTTGATAGGAGTGAGCAAAGAGGCCATTACCTGATTGGGGCCTTGTAATTTCAAATTTAGATTATTCAAATGACTAGTTATGTCTACTAAAAATGCTAAATCAGTTTGAAGCTTTTCATCCTCCAATTCTTTAATGGGGACACTGAAATGTTCAAGAAAATTTTCACTTCTTTAAGTTCATAAAATCGCTTGAGCATTTGAACTCTACTTAGCCACCTAACGTCACAATGGTACAATAAGTCCCCATATTCGGCTTCAAGATCTTGCAAAAATTCTTTGAATTCCCTGTTGTTCAACCCTTTACTTTTTATCAAATTATTGGCCTTTGTTACATTCATGACGCGGTTCATCTTGAGTGACTTTGCACATAGATTTTCCATATGAATGATGCAGTGGCACGCAATTAAAGTATTTGGGTTCAATTGACGTTTCTTAAATTCATTCTTAATCAGAGCCACGAGCCCTTTTTCACGACCTACCATGGATGGAGCACCATATGTAGCGAGACCACTCAGTTTTTCATATGGTAAATCGAAATCCTTTAATGCTGAATTGACCATTTCAAATAAATCTTCACCTTTAGTTGTCCCCTTCATTGATTTTAAAGCAAGAAATTCTTCTCGTATATTGAAATCTGTAGTTATTCCCCGTATAAATATATAGGCTAATATTTTTAAACAAACTCAGTTTTTCTGGACATAAAATCTCGACGGCAGTAAGGATGCAATCTTTCACAAACTCACCTTCATTATGGGTTTTAAGATTTTTAGCAATTTGTTCACACAACGAATAACTAGCTTGAGTTACAGATAGTCTTTCCTGAATAAGCTTTTTAAAAAGAGATTGGCTTTTGATTATATTTTCTTTTGAAGTCGCTATCTTGTCTAAACGTTCTGATCCTTTTAAATTTTCATATTTCTTATGCTTACTCAAATAATGTTGCAGTTTAAGAAAAATATAATCTTGAACGACATGTTCGTTACAAACAAGACAAATGCACTTGTCATTAATTTCAATAAAGAAGTACATTTCTGTCCATTTTTCACAAAACAGATCACATTCACCACTCCTTTTACGCTTTTCACTACAACTTGTCATTAAAAAAAAATAAATTGAATAAAGTTGTCAACTGGTTAATTACAAGGCACTCGCAGTACTGCATGAGAAAAACAAAGTCAATATGTTTTGACACGCGGGAAAATGTCATGGCGGTAATTGGGAAGCAACCAATCAGAGAAAGTCTGAACTTTGCCCGCGAGAAATGCTCCTGATTTCGTTTTATTTTAATGGCTGGTCTCGATTTGATGGTTGCCAGAAGTATGACGATCATATTTCATGTAATATAGTTATTTTTGATTTTGTATATTTAATTATTAAATAAAATTATAATAAATTTAAATTATTATAAAATTTTATTTCCATGTACATACGAGTACATCAGCAAAGGGACGAATTGAAATAGACTCGCGTGAGAGAAATTTCTCCCGCGTGTGAGGGGTTCCCCACCCCTGTATTAGAGGCATCCTGTAGATGCGCTAACTGACGGCGAATGAGCAGCACTCCGTTCATTGCGGAGACACCAAATGTAGAAATTGAGAGGAGGTTGTCGGAGATGTCCCATTTATCCACGTACGGTTAATTCTGCACAGAGAGATGGGATCTGCTTTAGCTAGCAATCTGCTCTTGGGGTTGCTAAGGGTTGTTGTTTTTTTTTCTTTTCTTTTAAAGTTCGTTCTTCTGTGTTTCCATAACCTATTTCATTGCTCTTCTTTACTTATTTCCGACTGCTCATTCGTAGCACTTTTAAGTGTCTCATTAATTTTGCATTATTGGAACTGCAGAAGAAATATGTAAATTTTAACTTGCGAAATACAACTGGCAAAATGAACTTCACTGCAGATTTAATTTTTGCATGATTGGAATTGCAGGACAAATTCAAATGGCAACTGCGAGAAAATAGAAAAAGTCAGTGTAATAACTTACTTGGGGTTAAAAATCGATAGCAATTTAAGCTGGAAACCTCATATTATCGATGTTGTAAATAAATAAGGATTATGTTAAACTGACTTTACTACCTAAACAGATTCTTAAAATTAAATATGCTAAAAATATTATATTTTGCCTGGATTCAACGCACACTACAAATATGGTACATTAAGTTGGGGAGGAATCTATCGCACTACTCGGAAACCTTTAGTCTCGATTCAGAATAAAGTAATTAAAATCTTAACTAGAAACAAATACAAGGATATGCAATGTGTAATAAATACACCATACTAAACATACTATCCCTTAGATATTTATGTCTATAGCAGTGGGTCTTAACCTTTTTAGTGATCGGCACCCCCTTGAATCTAAAAGTAAGTTCTCGCTCTCCCTTGAAAGCTGTGTTTCTATTTCTTTATTTAGGAAATTACATCTATTGCAAGATAATTTATTTATTGAAAAATAAACACATACATTTACATACAAAACAATATCTCAATTTTTAATGGCTATGCTGTTGTTGTTTATTCATAATAATACTTTCGAAGCGAGGCTCCTTTTTTGAAAGAGCCACGCGTAAGTCATCACTTGCATTTAAGCGATTTCAAACTACCTCGTTAACGTTCGTACTTGGAGTATGCGAACACGTGCGCATATCAACCAGTTTCTTATTGTGCTGGTAAGTGCGATGCGCTGAGGCAAAAGGTAGAGAGGGTAGGAGTGGGGTTCCAAAAGTCGAAGTAGCGTTCGCTAGTTTCTCACAGGCGGTAGTTTGCCATGGAAAATTTAGAAACTTCTCTCGCACCCCTGGAAATGCTTTCTCGCACTCCCAGGGGTGCACACACCCCAGGTTAAAAACCACTGGTCTATAGAGTACTATTATTCATAAAAAACGACAACGAATGCGTAAATATCAAACAAGATGCTTTCCTTAAGTGTCAGGAAAAAAATACACGGATAAAATTGCGCTGCAAAAATTACACATAGATAAAAATACACCAAGGGAAAAAATATCCAAGTAAGAAATTACTCAAAATAAAATTTACCAAAAATTGTACAAAATTTATAACCAGCAAGGGGTAAATCATTAGTGCAGATTTGGGCAAGCGGGTTAGGGAGGTCGTTGAGTTGGAAACTCAAAATGATGCAGTGATTAGCTACCCTAATTAGTACTTACCTCAGATTTACAAGGAATAAATTTCCTAAGGTAAAACCAATCGACAATTGTTAATCACCATGAACTGCTCAAGAATTTCTAAGAATTGTTTGGGTGAAGGTGTATAAGTAAATTTTTGTCTTACATTCTTCAGTTCTAGTTTAGTGACTCGTAATACAACTAGTGCATAACGTGCGAGTTAATAAATTTTGTGATTAATTTTTTAAATTAATTTTTAATTTACTAATGGCTGATTTTGAGTACGGCGTTAGTAATGAAGATGGCCAAATTATAATTTTCTATGGATTTGAGTTTGTTCGTCACCGTTAAACTGTTATCTGAACTATTCATTGGCGTTGTGCAAAGTTTAGAACTTTACATAGTCGATCGCCGCTCCATACCAGAGACAAGATTATCCGCGAGTCTTCAGAACACTGTCATGTTAATAGAACTTTTGAATCTGAAGCTCATCAACTTGCAAATCAAATGAAAAGAAAAAATGTCGAATCCAGGGGCAAGGGCTCGTGCAGTTGTAGCTAACAGTTTTAGTGACTGTATCCGACGTATAAAAAATGCGCCTACCGAAGAAGAGCTCCATGACGAGGCGATTAAATATATCCAAAGCTAAAAACAATCGGAAACGTTCCGTCAAATTCAGATAAAAATTTTGAAATACCAGAAGTACTCTAAATGGATTATTCATCGAAGTGAATAATCCACATTGGTGGATGGAACATCGAAATTGGTGGCCGCTTGTTCCACTTGTCACAATCTGTTATACGCAAAGTAAATGAATGTGTACTAAAATCTCTATATGAATCCAATTAGTCATTTGCAGTACACATTAAAATGTTACAATCACTTGCACTTTTACCAGAAGAAGTGTTAGAAACATTTTTAGAAGTTGCTGATCTGTTCTCTAATTTAGACGAATATAATGATCAAATCGAGCAAGTTCTTTACTTCGAACTTACGTATATTTCAATATTTCTACTTGGAACCACAGACACGCAGCAGCCAACCGTATAGCTAGAACTACAAATCGTATCGAAGGATGGCACTATGGACTTCAATCGCTCTTTCAGTGTTCCCATCCAACTGTTTGGAAAACATTGTTGAAGAATTATCTTTGCAGCATTTAACTGGTCAACGAAACCCAGCACGTCGTAGGTGCATTTCGTTAAACAACGTATTTCAAATATTATACAAAATTACGACTCTAATAGCCGACTGGATTTTTTACGTTGTGAAGCTTATATGACTTAGCGTTTGTTTTTTTATTATTTTTTAAAATAAAACTAATTTTTGCAATATTAAGAAAGTTTGTGTTTAATTTGACAACAAAATACCAATAATATTTTAATCGAATTAAAGTCAACAGGTAGGTCTTATAAAATATTACAAAATTATCGGAACTCTTGTCTGAAAATAAATATAAAATTCATCATAAAAATTTTAAAACTCTAAAGTAAAAAACTTCGGTATGAATATTCAAATTTGTGTAATTTTTTCTTAGTGCATTTTTATCCATATGTAATTTCTTCCCTGTGTAATTTTGGCAGTGTCATTTTATCCCGTGTAACCCTTTCCTTATAAGAGCCTAAAATATTTAGTTCGAAAAGCAAATAAAGAAGCAACACACCAACGTTGTACTTATTTAGCACCAAAAGTATTCAACACATTACCTTTAACAATAAGAAATGAAACTCACTCAAACTAATACAAAACTCGAATGAAAGAATATTTATTTTCACCCAGAAATGAGGAGGCTCTGTTCAAAATAATTGTATAAATTATTGATTTTTAGCATATTGGTATTGAAAAGATCCAGTTTGTTTTATTTTGTCCCTAATTAACGTTATGCACTTTCTCTGTCCATATTAGCATGTCTCCTGTCAATTATGTTATTATAGTGTATAGTATGAATGTACGTGTGCATATAATGATAAGGCATTACATAATGTTTTGTAACTTTATGCACATCGTAACTTGGACGAGCTGTTGCTTTTAAGTTACACATAAGATGGTAGAAATTTTGTAATAAAGTAGGAAGATTATAATAAATTTGTCTTTTGCAAACCGATCGCTATTTCAGCAGGAATAAGACTACCTGTCCAAATACGTTTCGCTCGCAGAGGCCTAACACGGCGTCACTAATCGTCGCAATGACTTGCACAGTCCCTACGGAATGGAGAAAAAGGCAGGCCAGAAGTGCGAGCTTACAAGAATACGATTCTGAAAGATATTCGAGTCGGATATCTTTACGTTATCCCGAGGGGAGCAAGCCCACCGCAACAGAACACGGCGCGTTCTGTTCCGTCCGCAGTTATTTCTAGTCATTACAGCCAGAATGAAATTAGTATTTTTTTCTCTCTTTTTGCGAAGAACACTAAAAAGCACACGAAATAAATTTGAGAAGGCGAACAAACAAAAGTGTTAATTGCTCTGCATTTTATTCGGACAATTCCATTCTTTCCCTCCCTGCACGACGCGATCGATACCTGAGGGAACTGGGGTCGAAGGAAACGCTCCGCTTTATTCAGAGCGGTGAATAAACTTTTATCGTTTCCCGATTCTCAAGCTGATCCCTGCAATCAAAGAACGAAGAGCGTAAAACATTCACTGTGACGGGCACCTCGTTCTACTGAGTTACTTCGAACAGAAGACCGAAATTCACCCCTTCTGCCGTTCACACAAACGGAGTTTTGTTTACCCGAGAACGAAGCGTCTGGTAAAGCAAATCCAAGTTGCTTTTCTTCTTCCTAAAGAAAAATAGATCGGCTACGAAGCGCCCGATCTTCCGATGAGATTCTCTGCGGTTCGTTTATTCACCGCACACCACTCGAAACTTCCTCCTGTTCTCCGTCTAGGTTCTGCTCTCCCGAGCGAAAATTCGCGAAAGAACTCGTTCACAGCATCGTATGAAGTTCAGACTAAGATATTGGTAGAATTTGGTCGCTCGCTATACGCATGGACGCACTTCCATGTTTACCTTTCATTTGGCGATGGTACGTGTCGATGCCACTGAACGTGATCACTCGTGGCGATGGCTTCCCGTCACGATCCGGTAGAAACGTCGCAGCTAAAAATGCAGCGTATTGGTTGGAACTCCAGAGTAGACCTCTCGGCGTTTACAGAGGTCTGGTGGAGGGTTCCATTACGTTGCATTTGAAGCTGCGGCGTTTCTTTTAATGAATATGGGCCAGGGTATACGGGGATGCTGTGACTCAGAAGCACTTATTAAATATCAACTATAAGAAATATTAATAAGAAAGTGAAACGATCTTTAAACATAACATACGAGGACTAAAAGGAGGAAAATAAGACAAGAAGCAAATATTATCAACAACACCCTCTGGGTACAAGAAATGACCGAAGACGGTATTAATATTCAATTAAAATTCAACCACGAAACTACTTACAAAAGGCAGAACTTTAACTGAAAAAAAAAAAAAAAATAGTGGGAAGAAATGCAACCGACTTGAACACCTACTTCAGCACCGCTGACTTCCCTACAAAGATAACCAAAGCCTAACGAACCCCTCGTCGATTGGCTTCGATTACCTGTCCTTCTGCAGTCAGTAAAACTGCCAAGGAATTAAAGAACACACCTGCGGAAAAGACGAAAAAAGAAGCACTCTTTCTTAGACTAATTATGAAAGGAAATTCCACAACACATTTGTCTCCGTAGCTTCAGCCGAACCGCTTGTAATAAGCACAAGCCATCGTCCTCGCATCCCTTCCTGCGAGTGCCCAACACCGGACTGCTTTTCGTTCATCTCCGCGGCTGCGCTGTTCGACACCTTCCCCCCACCTGTCTTCTGCAGTTGTTCCGCTTGTCGTGAAGCAGAAAATATTCCCCGACGAGCTACTGGATGACCAAGTGGGGAACACACTCCCTTTTATTGTCGAATCCTTTTCTCCTCACATTTCCCAGCGGAAGTCCGCATCCGGATAAACTTTCGCCGACGATAACAAATTTCTCGAAGTTTACGCGTCGACTGAGATGAGGTCCTCGCCCCTCTCCACTTGCCCACACAGTGTGATGGAGGTGGAGAGGAATCCTCATTGATTTGTTAGCATTCGGTTGGTCTCCATCCTCATCCAACCCACCGCGAGGACTTCAATAAAAATTCTCCTTCGCCCCAATTGAGGGCTTTCCCCACCATCGACGCAAACTGAAATTTTCGACTCACTTCCTCCGGAACAGATTGAATGTCGATGCTAATCCTGTGTCTCCGCGTTTCGCAAAAAACACTTTCAACGAAGATCAGATTTTGCAGTTGGTTCCCCCCCCCACCCCTCTATGTTCCATATTTCCTTTCCTGCAGCACAAACTGAAGTGCCGGGAGGAATGAGCGCCACGTTCTCCCAACTGTGTATGAATTGGCGATCTTTGAAAAGCATTCTCCATCCAATGACTTTCAGTGAAGAGCAAATCGGAGAAATGGAACTCTCGTGTCAACCGCTCGCTCAGTTTTTAACAGCAATTCTGCGAAGTTCAAGTGAAGAACCACAAATGTGTTTCCTCATTAACAACGGACTCGCGTTGAATTTCACTCTCCTCACTTAACGCCCTTCCATGAGTCTCCTCTTCTGTGTCGAGTGCGTTAATGGAAAGAAAAACGGAACGAACGGCTCGAAAAATTACACATTTTCGGTGATGTATTTATTAAAAATTGTTTTTGTTATGACCTTTATAATTAATCCTTTTTATTTTTACTTTCTGTATTCGATTTACCGATCATCTGTTGAATGTATTCTGTCTGCAGCGTTTCCGAAAATAACGAAGTCGTCATTATTATTTCAGGTCCAGGTTCTGTTCATAATATTGGACTTTGCTATTATGGCTGCAGATTTCCACCTGCACATTTATCGCCCAGCAATCTTGTTCATTAAAAGGTCTGGTTTTCTAACACCGGTTTTTTCTCTATAATATGGCTCCACGGTGTCCTGCCTCTGCACCCAGACACCGTGTGTGAGGAAGCAACTACAGGGAGATGTGTGCCAACATCTCGCTGTTGCAACCCCCCCCCCTACAACTAGTGTCTTCTCTGACCTCCTCGGACTGTGCAGGGCTGTGTGGGTAGGGCATTCTGGTTGTCTAGAATCTAGATCAATGAATTCATAAACCAAAAGCCACCATCACGAACTCATTGATGCTGGGTAGCACCAGGTGGGACTCACGTAGAGAAGAGCCATAAGCAGAGATATGAAGCACAGACGTCCATCTCATGCGCTCTGCTAGTGCGGTCTCAATCTGGGAGCGCTGGTACTGGGTCCAACCGTTCGTATGTTTGTAGTCTTTCTGGATGGCATGGCTATGAAGGCATCTTTGCAGGTTGTGGAGGATGAAGCTTCCATCTTGCTAAACGAAGCCGTGGGATTTACCACCGGAGAGAAGGGACTCCTCAGAAACCTCCATAATTCAGCCTTGCGTGAAAAGTATGTCATAGTCGGAGCCATGACCTCAGAGCAGAGCAAACTGCCATATTCCTACGGGATTGTACCAAAACATAAATCCCACCAAGTACCAACTTGAGGTGGTACTAGAAGTAGAGAGTCAAATAAGATAAATCACCTTTGCTGGGACTTGAGAGGAGAGCCCCCTCAAAGAAGCAAGCCCAGTTTCTTAGGCTGAAGGGATAGAAGACCTCCTTTTTGGAGTAAACATCACGAGATATCTCCACTCCACCAGGATTGTCAAAGAATGTAATGTCCTCTCGTGTAGGGAAAACTATGTTCTCGATCTTGAGCCTCTTGTCATGACCTGAAGGGACAAGAGACAGTGCGAAGGCCTTCTCTGCAGTTATAGTAAGGCCTCTAACAGGGAAGAAGTCAACTGCCCAGTTGAGGAGTTCCTACAGGCCTACCCTAGTGACGGCCACGAGGATAATTATTATTATTATTGTTCCGGGCAACTCCAAGGAGTCGACAGACTCATCGAGGGAGTCCCTAACATCATGTCAAGAACAACTATTCGACATTCACACAGTATCTATCATACCTCGCCTTGAACTCATTCACGGTCATAGCACCTACAACAGACTCGGGAAGCTTATTCCACTCATTCACCACTCTCCAAGTAAAAAAATCCTAGCTCTAACGCCCTTGTCAACCACGTTCTTGCCCAGCTACCATGCATGGCCACTATTCCTCCCACCACCAGTCATATTTTCAAAAATATCTTCTGGATCAATCTTATAGAAACCCTTCAGTAATATGAATGTCTCAATCATATCACCTCTCCTACGCCAATCGTCCAATCTCTGCAACCCACAAATCTTCAACCAATTCTCATAAGGTTCATTCCACAGACCTATCATGTTGGTCACTCGTCTCTGGATCCTCTACACTTCCTCCTCATCACGAAGAAACCATGGTGCCCATAACTGGGCACAGTAGTCCAGATGGGGTCTCTGCATGTTAAAGTAATTTTCAGAAGCCAAGTGATTTGATGAGTTGATTTAGTCAGTTTTGCAATGTGCCCCCTAAACTTCAATTCCCTATCCACCAACACTCCCAAATCCCTAGCCTCATAAATCTCCTAGAGTACGGTTCCACCAATGCGATATATTGCTGCTATTCTTTTCACCCCAATGTGCATAACCTTACATTTTGCCACATTAAATTAACATCCATTTTTCCTAGCCCAGTCCACTAAACAATCCAAATCATCCTGTAAAATTTTGACATCCTGTGCACTCACAATTGCTCTACCCAACTTTGCATCATCAGCAAACAAGTGAACACTTCCACTTAAATCCTTTCCTATATCACTGATGAACAAATTGAAAAGCAGTGGTCCAAGAACAGAGCCCTGAGGCACACCACTAGTCACAAGCCGTCTTTTAGACTCCACTCCTGCATAAACCACTCTCTGGTATCTCTCCTTCAAACACCCTCCTATCCATCTCACCAACCCTATATCTATCCCCATCTGCTCCACTTTACTGATTAGGGTTCCCTGTGGTATCCTGTCAAAGACCTTGGCAAGGTCCTGTAGTATCACTGTAAACCCATTACCCCTATCCAGTTCAGCTGTCACTGTGTTATAAAACGTGAGCAAGTTACTGAGGCATGATCTAGCCTTCACAAAACCATGTTGTCCCCCATACAATATCCCATTTTCATCTATCCAATCCTGTATTCTTTTCTTGACTCATTTCTCTAAGACCTTGACAATGATTCCTGATATACTAATCGGTCGGTAATTTACAACAGCAGTCTTGGAACCACCTTTATGCAGTGGAACTATTTTCCCTTCTTTCCACCCCCTCGGAACTAACCCAGACCCGAGACTCAAATTAAACAAAATGGTCAAGGGTACTGACAATTCTTTAGCTGCTTCTCGTACGACACGAGCTGGTATACCATCCAATCCCACGGATGTATTGACATTGAGGTTATGCAATAGACTACTCACCTCCACTTCATTCACCACAATTCCAATTCCCGTATAATCTACTGGTTTATTCGTTTCTGCAATGTTACCACCTGGATGATATATACTTGCAAAGTGCTCACTCAGTAACTCAACTATATCAACTGATTCAGTTACCTCCCTACCATCGGCATTCTTTAAAATCATTCTATCGTATACATTTTCCCTTTTACTTGCTACATATCTAAAAATCTGTTTAGAATTCTCTTTAGCCTGCATGGGCAATGTTCTTTCGTAATCTTTTTTGCTTTTTTTACCACACTCGTTACCCTTCTGGCCTGCGCTTTATACCGTTCATGTGCCTGCCGGTCACCTCTCTCATTAAATTCCCTCCATAGTTGTTGTCTCTTTTTTCTTGCAGCTCAAGCTTAATGGTGTTATTCATCCATTTAACCCTTACTTGATTTATTATTCGGACTCTAGGTATACAGTCAGCCATTGCTCCATGCAAACACTTCTTAACTGCCTCCCATGCACTATCAACTTCTAGTCCTTGCAGTTTTACATGCCATGGCACTGAACCAATCAAACTCCTAAGCTTGTCATACGTTCCAGCCCGATAATTCCGCATGTACCCTGTCTTAATTGAAAATTCCACACCTTTAGCCACCTCCCAAGGCAAGACCCTATGATCACTCTCACCTATTGGTGGCAATGTGGTCATATTTGTTACAGCCAAATCCTCAGATGTAATTACTAGGTCAAGCACTCTCTGACCCCTAGTATTTTCCATTACATGCTGTCGCAGATAGTTATCCCTTAATAACCGCATAAAATCCAATTCCTTCCTCCCGTGTGTCCTCTTCTCACTCCAATCAATGCGACCATAGTTGAAATCTCCCATAATAATCACCCTCCCTCCACTCATTTCTTCTATTTGCTTGTGCATACTATCTCCACCATCTTTTCCATCACCTGGTCTATAGCAGCAACCAATATAATAATAAGAATATAATAAGAATAGAAGATGCAATTCAACTTCTATTCTCCTTGGCTGCAGTTCATCAGTTATCATCAACAATACTCCTCCCATTTTATTCTCCCTGTCATTCCTGAACACACTATACCCATCACATTCAATCCCACATAATGTCATCGGCAAAGGCCATTGTATTAAAGTAAGCGGCACCGTAACCAATGTGGTTAGGAAGAGAACGAAGAAACTCACCTATGATGCAGTTAAAGAAGAGAGGGGACAGGATCTCCTGGCGAACTCCTCGTACTGCGGGAATGGAAGTCGCTCGGGTTCCAGTTGTGATAGAGAGGGAATTACCCGAGTATAGCGCCTCCGTAGCGCAATTGGAAGAACGACGGTACATTGCGCCCTTTGATTGGAATAGGCCTAAGTTCGATTCTCGTCGCGACGGGAGGAATCTTTATCTGGTCGATTTCAATCGAAGGTGAGTTAGCCGATCTCATATGGAGGTAGCAGGGTTTTTTCTCCCGGAAACTCGGGTTTTTCATCCCGCATACATACAAATCGGTCCATCAGAACACACGCAATTTACAGACAAAAATTACTAGTTGTGGTGGTGTTGGAAGTGGGCGGTAGATGGCGTTGATGGAGATGATTCGTAGTAGAGGTTAGGTGTAGAGAGAATTGTAGATGTCCTCCCACGATGAGTCTTCGGACTCCTTGGAGGTATCAGGAATAATAATAATAATAATAATAATAGCTCTGTGACAGGAAAGAAAGAGATTTGGACATCCAGCAATGGATAGCACTTGGAGGACTGCTGGAAGGGAGAGGTTATCAACGCCCTTCCAGAGGTATAAGGACGCCATGTAGAAGGCTTTAGGTGGCGTCGGGAATCGCAGAGGAGGTAAATGTTTTCATTACAGCCATCTGAAGGGATAAAGGCTCTTTGCTGGTAGTCTCCTGAAACTTTGAAAAAGTCGAAGATCAATGATAAGTCTGTACTCAGCTGCTGTTGTAAAGGTATCTTTCTTTGGTATGAATATACAGTAGTTCTGTATCTGTAAAAGTAAGGTGGAATAGTTCGTGTAGACAGGCGGACATCTAAAAGGTCTTGGAGAATCTGCGACGGATCCTTCTGAAGCCTGGAAACCCATCAGGTCCAGAGGCAGATAAGGATAGACGTGCAGCTGCTCTTATTTCCGCTGACACAGGTTAATACAGGAAGATGCTGGGATGTACTGAAGAACCATAGGCTGGTCATATTCCGGACATGGGGTTGAAAAGACTGTTCCAAAACGCCATGTTGCTCTTTGTTAGTTGGATTAGAAACGCCATCTAGGATGGTCTCAGTTCACACCCCTCTGTTGATTTTATAGAGAGCCTGCATATTCCCTCTTCCTCTGTTTCATTTTGTACACAAGAGTAGTGGATGGGCAGGGATGAGGCCGATATTGAGAAGGCGTCTGGTGCTCGATGGTGAACTCTTCTTGTAGGTATTTGTCCAGTCTGTGGGGAGACATCTTGCTCCTTTCAGAGGGGCACGGATGATGGTCTTCAATGCTTGAGACAGCAAAGGAGGCCCTGACAAGAAGCTGAGTGGACGGCTGATGCTTGGAAGATGGAACAGGACGTGTAGAAATATTACCCGTCCCATATCGAGGTGGACGAGATGAAACGATGAAAGTAGTGATATTCCATCAGCTGCCACAGGGTGACCTCCCACTTATGCTACACCTCTCATGTATGTCTCTTCACAGAGGCAGACTAGATTATATCTTAGCAGGGTCTTCTTTTCCCGCTAATTCTGCCAAACCCTTGGCTGTGGTTTCGCTAGATAGTAGATAGGGACATGGCGAATCTCGTTAATCCATTCATGCGCATCACTAATTACATGAGGCATTTGGCTATTTTTTTATTATTAATCTTCTTGCTGAGATATGCAGCAAGACACTTATATTACATTCTGAAGGACTTGAAGTAGGCCGAAGCCTCCCCAAAAGTCTACCCAGTGCCGGTAAGAGCAATCTTCGTGGTAATATCCTGGTGGCAGCTCAAAGCCACCAGTGCACCTTGCAGAGCTATCAGAGAGAGAGAGGACCTGGAAGTCCTTGTGTGTTCGAGTGAGGATAAGTCTCTCTAGCTGGAGGTACTCCATACGCCACGAAGAGAAATGCTGGCACTGGTAAAACGAGGAGCTGCCCCAATCTCCTCATGTATTTGCCTGGCAAGGTCCAGCTTCTGCTCATAATACGGGACCTTGCACTTATGGCTGTAGGTCAGTGGGCACCCAGTATCCGCTGCCTGTGTGTCTTTCACCCAGGCGTCACTACTTCTCCTCAAAATCGAGTCCCGTTTTCTTACACCAGTGTCGGTCTTAAGTGTGGTTCCGCCGTGGCTACGCAGTCTTTGATTTTAAAATGATTACTCAGTATGGAGGCCACGGCATCATGCCTCCGCACCAGGACACCATGGCGGCCGCAACATAACTGTCTCCCATATTCCAGTGTTGCTTCTGAAAGTGTGTAGAGGTCACTTTCAACCAAAAATCCTAGGATGTACACGACGTCGTATATTTGTTTGTGTTTTTCGTCACTCATAGATATTAGATCGAATCAATATCTTTGTGAGGTGGAATCTGTTCAAGAAAGCAGACCATTTAACAATACGCCCTCAGTAATGCAAAGTATATAACGCACTTAAATACGCCGCCCCACAACGAGAAACCTCTTGGTCCTCATAAGTTTGGCAGTTTACTCCTCATCCTGTCTTCTCTTCTGCGCGTGACAGGCTATTCAATATATGATTACACCTTATGAAATAAGGTGAGATGATACGGTTTATGGACTCACCAGATGGTACAATAAAGAACTGCATTGATTACATTCTGATCAAACGCAATTGGAAATCATCAGTGCAAAACGTTAGAACTTTAAAAACTCCAGACTTCGTTATGCACAATTTTACGCTTATATTACTTTTTCTTGCTAGTGCCCCTCCTGTTACTTGCGTCAAGTATGAAATCCAACTAAAAGGTTAACAAAGCAAATCATATTTAATTTTAGATATTAAATTATTCAGAATCATACCATAGTGATCATTGCCTTCAGCTTATTAGTTCGGGATAGCTTTTCTACCCATAGCCTTAAATTACAGACATTTAAATTTCGCTTGTGCTGTGCTTATTATATGTAGAAGTAATATCATGCTGAATTTGTATATTTTTGGCGTTGAAACATACTACAGTTTTGTCTCTTTTATTAATTATTAAAAAAATATATATGTTTAAATAGACTTTTAACTTTAATCTGAGAGCGTTAAGTGCAGATGGAAATTCACTTAATTACGAAACAAATGGAGAACAGTCCCCTGCACGAGTATTTATCTTACATCTTGGATCAGAGTCCGAACTAAATGTATCCTTTCTGAGTTTACTAAACTGGAGTCTTAGAAAATAAAAGAAAGCTAAAGTTCTGTAAACCATCATGGATGTAGAGCGATCAGGCATCAGTAGAACAGAATCCACTATTGAATCCTCTCTCTTCATGTTCGAAATCCAATTTATTCCTGATCTTCCACACATGAAATTTAAGTTAGTAATAGCAAAACCATCTTAATTAATTTGGCTTGCTTGCGAGAAGGATTCCTATCGTATCCTATCCTTTTCGTCCGTACTAGAACGGGTTGAGTCCACCCCAATGAGGGGGTACGACGAATTAATGCAGTCGGTTCTTCACTCCTCTGCTGCATCCCCTTAAGGGCAATATTTATGACTATAACCCTTGTGAGTGTTCACGGGGCCAGTTTGCCTGCTTGCGGGAGGAAAAACCCCAGATAAACTGGAGAGATAAACCCAGCTACCCACGTCCAAGACCGTCTAACTTGCTATGTCTGAGTAAGATCCTTAGCTCCTCACGTCGAGAATCGAACCCAGGACACTTCTTTCCCAGGCACATGGTTGCGAGGTGCATAACCACTAGGCAGATTGGGGACCAAATTTATTATTAAGTATCTAGAAAGCTGCTAACGTTGGAGACAGAGATGGAGATTCTCATATAAAATGAGGATCTCTCTCTCCTCTGCCATTCGTGTATTTACCTTTTCTCTATTGTATATCCAAAAATAAAATCCTATTTCTCTGTAATATTATGGTAACATGTAAATAGTCTTTATTTGTTGCCTTTCTTTCAAAACGTATATTTTATCAAATTAAAAATAGCCATGTGATGGGATTTTCTGTAAACTGAGAAAGAGTGCAATTGGGAAGATTTGTGATTAGAGTACCTAAAAGAGGGCAGGCTGTTGTAATTTTCTTTTTGTATATAAAACTGGACTCTCCATGTGAACTCCTTCAACAGCATTAAGAATGGGCAGCCTATCTGTACCTGAAATTAAACGTAGCACATTGGCGCAAACCATCACATGACACTATGTCATTTGCAGTCATTGCCTTTTTATAAAATAGTATTTATTTTAAAAATAAAATAGTGTATTTGTTGTTGTAATACCATTAAAATAAGTTATGAAGATTGTTGCCTATATAATCAACTGAGGTTCCTCTATTTCAATTACGGGTGTCATTAGGTTGCAATCCTACCTGCAGTGAACTGTGTACAGATGGAAGCAATTTCTGCATTCGACTAGAGCATACCTGAAGAACAGAAACCCAAATTATTACATAGTTAAGTTCTGATTACTGTGACCTTTCACTTGCAATCAACTGTACCTCTTGATAATTCTTATGCACTGCCAGCGAGTCTAGTTCCTTGCTCCTTGATAGTAGCTTTTTTCTTTATGTCTTTACTGTTAGTATAGAACTCTCTTCAAAGTCTTCTTCCTCTTTTCCTCCTGCTTAACTGTGTCAATTTTGCATCACCTTATTTATGTTTAAGAGATGAGGACTGGGTACTCAACTGATGATCACACTCCTCATGCAGATTAGTTCCCAAAGCATCCTAAATGTTGATCTGCAATCTCTGTGAGGTGGTTGAAAAGCATCATGTCAGATAATGGCAATGCACACACTAACCAGGGAAAAAAGATAAATATTTTCCACTTTTACAAGTCTGATAAAAGCACAACTTCGAGTGCTCTGCAGATATTATCTGGGTTCCAAACAGATGGGTAAAGACAGTTGAAGACTTGACTCAGAGTGATGGACATGGGTCAGCTATCTCTGATTGGCTACCTGTAGAGATTGAACGTTCCACTCAGTCTTCAAAACGCTAGATAGGGTTTAAAGGCCTTGCCTACTCCCTATAAGAGAATAAAAGGCGTTATCGGATTTTTTTATAGCTTATAATTTTAGAAAACTGTACTTTTAGGGACATCTCACACAATGATATCTAGTATATGCCTAAACTTTTGGATAAAGTTGGGCTCATTCCACCCAAAAAGACTGCTGGTTCGAATCCCACCGTGGGCATCGATGTTTGTGATTGTCTGTGAAAAAAAACTAGTGGTGGTGGTGGTAGGCGGTAGATGGCGTTGGTGTAGTTGGAGAGAGCTGTAGAGCAGGTGCCCCTCCCTCGATGAGTCTATGGACTTCCTTTAGGTGTCAAATAATAATAATAAATAATATCAAGTGGCATAATAATGAACTGTGTATATATGAGGACAGACTGAAAGAATGCAGTCTTCAAAATTTGAGGAATAAGAAGATGAAAGAAGATATAATAGATACAACATTTTGTAACTTATGGCTAGTGAAGACAGAACTTGGTCATCTGAAGAAAATATAGGATGCATTTAGTAAGCATAAAGGTCTAGGTTCTTTTCATATACTATCCTTTAATACGGTGTGCATTCTAGCAATATTAGTATGTACTTTGAGATATAGGTGTTAAGTAAGAATGGCTAAAAAAGGTCCACTTTAATGAATACTGGACTTCCAGAAGCAGACCAATGATAAAAAAAGAGTAAACATGGCTTTTAAAATAAAAATGGATATTTATTTACCTTTCTTTCAGTCATAAGTTAACAATGAAAGTTTAATAATCCTTTCTCTTAATACTTTTCAGATTTTCAGTGTTAAGTTGATTTCTTTCAGCTCTTCTGCCATCATATTTTCTGAATTAGTTGCTAGATATGAAAAGTATGAAATTGATTTTTTTTTATTTCTTATGTCACAAGTCGAAGCAAAAACAAAGATATCATTCGAATAATGCAGCCAACAGCAATTAATTACTGAAGTACGGAGGTGGCAGTGATACCATGTTATGTCAAAAGGATGAAGTATTTTTCCTCTGGGTGGAAAAACTGTGTGAATCCATTGATGCATGCAAAGAACCTTTAAAAATGGCATTTCGATTCAAGTAGCTAGTCTTTAATGTCTCGTATGCAGATGAGAAGGCTTAGCTTACAAAAAAAAAACTCAGATTGTCATATTTTGTAAACAATGTAACATTAACAGGATGTAAATATATATATCAAACAAAATGATGTCTCCAGACTCTAGTCTCTCCCTTTCTTGTTAAGCGTGATTAATCATTACGGATGTAGTCCACATCACTAATGGTTTCTCCGAAGACTTAAAAACTTTGATAAAAATTTCTTGCTTGGGTTTATACCAAGCTGTCCATTTGTCATACATATAGTTTAAAATACACCACTGAAGGAAAATATATATGGTAATTTCACTGCAGCACTCACAGTTGAACCACATGCCCCCCAAAAATCTTCAATGTAGTTTCCGACAATCATTAACACCAGATCCAATAACCAATCACAGTTTAAACAAAATCAAATTGAAATATCACTAAAAGTTGTCAGTGATCTAATTTCCTCATCCAGGGATGATGAATAATATCTTCCAGATGTGGTCGATTTTTAGGTTCATAAGAGAGGCACTTCCATATTAGATCTTGACATTCTGAAGAGAAAAAAAAAACAAAATGTGATTATTTCTTCTAGGCATTTTGCTAAATTTAACATAAGTGTCACAAATTCTGTTTTAAAATAAAGATGAGAAAAGTTAGTAGTACTAACTGCATATATTAGTAATAATACCTTGCCAGCCTGCTTGGACTATTGTTAGCAAACCTGCTAACCAATAGGCCAAGTTACGGGTTTGAATTTTGCTGTGGGCATGAATGTTTGTGATTGTCTTTAGGTGGGGAATGAATTTAATTACTCATAGCTGATGGTGACATATGTATAACATGTACTGATTGTCAGCAAGTCCTATACTTCAGCTTCTGATGATTTCACATTGATGATAGTGATGAAACACCCATATAAGCTGCTCGCTGAATGCCTCAACTATATGCTCCAGCACTTACCTATCTACATTTATAATCTATTAAACACCATCTTGCCATAATTATTCTTCTATCTACTTACCACATTCTTGAGAGGTAGTTGCTGGGGAGTTATTTTTGGTAGAACAAGTGGAAGGAGAGACAACGAGGAGCCGTCCCTGGAAGGTGCAAAAGGAAGGCAGGAGTAAGGTGATGAAAAGTGGCTTCTTCAAATTGAGGGTGGTTGAATTGTAGAATGCATTAACTAAGAGCAAGAATGGTGGATGATTTCAAGGCGTGGTATGGTACCGTCAGGGCAGGTTCTACCGACTGTGCAACTAGTGCATTTGCACAGGACGGAAATATTGGCCTAAATTATTCGAAAAATAAATTACAAAAAAGTAATTTATTACTTAAATATAAAGAGCTAATAAGCTTCATTTCGGCAATGAAAACATTACTTAAATTAAGGGGATATTAAATCCCACATTGTTTTAAAACCGAATAAGAAACTCAAAGATTGGAATCAGAGAGTTTCATGCCGAATATAGTAAACTATATAAACTACTTGCATTAGCTCACGCTAGTAGTCACCGATACTTTATAGTTTACTATATTCGGCAAGAAACTCTCTGATTCCAATCTTCGAGTTTCTTATTCGGTTTTAAAACTATGTGGGATTTAATATCCCCTTAATTTAAGTAATTTATTACTTATTTATTGAAACCGGAGACTTCAGGATGTCGTTAGTTAATTTTTACATATTAAAACTTTATTGGACTGTATATTTTTTAAAAATCATAATCATTTAAAATAATGTAGTATTATAATTTGTTTAATATCTCACGTTCAGTATTAATATCAGATGATGTGACAATAGCAGAGGCCTGGTTGGCTGAGTGGTTAGCATATTTGCTCTCCAGCCAAAAGGCTGCAGGTTCGAATCCCGCTGTGGGAATGGATGATTGTGTAAATACTAGTGATGGTGGTGGGCGTTAGATGGCGTTGATGTAGTTGCGGTTCGTTGTAGTTTTAGACAGTTGGAGAATAGGCGCCCTCCCTTGATGAGTCTTTGGACTCCCTGAAAGTGCCAGGTAATAATACTACTACTGGGACCTATACTGTATAACCTTTATATCAATGACACTGTCAGTGTATTGCAAGGGATTTTCAGTTGTTTGTGGATGATGTGAAGCTGGGAAGGATTATTAGTAATAGTGCAGATGTGGTAGCCCTGCAAGAGGATTTGAATAAGCTAGACAGATGGCCAATGAATGATGGTGTAGGTTTAATGCAGCAAAATGCAAGGTCTTAAGGTTTGGGACACATCGATAGGACGCTGAATACCCTATTGCAGGAGCAACACTACTTCCTCCAGAGGAGACAAGAGATCTGGGGTTGATGATCGATAGAAACCTGAAATTCAGATTAGATATTGCAAAGGTGGTGAAGGTAACACAAAGGATTGATGCAATAATGAGAAGGACTCTGACCTGCAGAGATAAAAGAGTTATCATTCCGTTGTATAAGACCCTGATCAGACCACACTTAGACTATTGTTCTCAGATTTGGTCCCCCGGATTTGAAGGGGATAAGTTAACTGTGGAAAGGGTGCAAAGGCAGATAACAAAGATGGTTTCAGGACTGGTCAATGTTAGTTATGAAGATCAGCCAGGGAATGTGGACTGCAGAGTTTGGTGGATAGAAGAAGGAGAGGTGATATGACTGAGACTTTTAAACTGTTGAGAGGTGGTTACAGGGTTGACACTGGGGAGTTTTTTCGCTTGGTTGAACAGTGGGAAGGAGTGATGACAAGGGGCCATCTCTAGAAGTTACGAAAGGAAACCGTGAGCAAGAGGGTGAGGAGTGGTTTCTTTGCATGGAGGGCGGTTGAAAGGTGGAATGCATTGCCTGATAGTGGTAAGAGCGAGAACGGTCAATGAGTTTAAGGAGTGGTATGATAGACTGTGTTTCCTAGGAGGGACCACCCGTGATGAGTCTTAATAGACTGTTTCCTGCGATCAGTCGTTTGACTCCTTGGAGGCCTAAATAATAATAATCATTTCCGATTCCATTGTTGGCCGTGAGTTGACCTTGATCTGAGCATAAAATACATGCATATTTATCAAAATTGCTTAATGAAAGTACAGTAATATATTCTTGATAAATACAGAATTACACAATTAGATTATAAAATTCCAGAATGACTGAATTAATTTGAAATTTTTTACGATGTGACAATCAATATTCTTGCTTCCGCGTGCACTCTCTCTTATTTGTAAGCAAGAATCTGACCAGTCCGCAGTGAAGTGTTAACAGGGATGTGATAACTATCTTTTCGTGTTTTATAATGGAGCGAGCCCAGGGAATGCAGTCCGTCCTAAAGTAATCTCTTCAATGATACTTTAAATGCTCTCTTTTCCCAAGCGGCGAACGTAGTCTTTCAAAACTAAAGTTTATTAAAACTAATTTGCATTCAACAATGGCGGAAACTCGATTGGAAGGTCTTGCCATGATTTCAATAGAACATGAAATTGGTCAGAAATTAGACTACACTGTCCTTATTTGTGATTTTACGAACGTGAAAGCAAGAAAAATTTAGTTTTAAAGAGTAGGTTTACATTTTAACAGTGAAAATTTAAATGAACTAATGTTAAGACATGACACATGCTCTAAAACCTAAAAAAAACATTTACCATGGTTATATGACTGTGATTTAGCAGTTTTTCATTCTACGTGACATGATGAGCATTACTTACATGTGAGTTAATAGTAATACATTTTCTTTCTTTCTTTTAACCTTTAATGCTGTTCGACGAGCATATTCATCATGTGAAAAAATAATTTACACTTTGTAACAAAAATTAAAAAATATTTCTCTTATTATTAAAAAGGAATAATCTAATGATCAGTGATTTTTTTTTTCATTTTTATGAAAGTAATGGTGTATGCGAAGCAAATAAAATACCATTGCATGCAATTCAAATAATTTGTTTTGAGAACCGTGCCAACTGCATCTAATTTTCTCCAGAAAATAATGAAACAAACTCTATGAAAAACATTTAAAAAGATTGTATTTATACTGTTTTTTAGCAAGTCTAATCCAATTTTTTATAAACTGTAATTGTAGAACAAATTGCTATACTTTTTTCAATGTTCATGGATTTCTCATGGTTTTTAAGAACAATATTTTTTAGGTTGCGTGATGGTATTTGTGAAATTAATGAATATTGGAGCAATAAAACTGATTTTTCAAATAAACTAACTTATAATAATTGCCACTTTGTTATAATTTAAAATTTACAGCAGGTACATTTACTCTACATTTGACAAGTATATTCATCTTTGTTTGATTTTAATTACCCAAGCAGATCTACGTTTTCATAACAAATTCCACATTTAAAGAGTTAATTCTCTCTCTCAATCTTTCTGTAAAAAATAGTTCATGATCATTTTTCACCAAATTATGAATTTTCATTAGCTAATGCTACTATTTAGAATTTATGATCAGACATGTTGAAGCCCAGCATAACATTATAGCTTTTAAGACATCATTAAAATAGTTTTTTTTATGCAGAAGTAGCAGCAAAATATACTATTGCATAGGGCAACAAAATTCCTACGGCTAATCCCAGGATGCTGTTATCCGGGTTCAGCCTACCATGACGAGTCTTGAGAATCCATAGGGGTCCTAAATCATAATACAGACACAAAAAACAGGATTTTTCTCTGGCTGATTTGCTAATTTCAGCTGAACTGAACTGAACTTTTGCTGTGCTCACTTCCATCAAGATGACTCACCAAGTCATCTTGATGGAAGTTTTTTCACTTGGCTGTGCTACCAATTATATATTTGGATTAATCCTTTATCCAAGTGTAAGCAAAAAGTTACATAATAAATTTAGTTTAATCCTTTATCCACGTGTGAGCAAAACAAAGTTTGCGCCTGAAAGTATCTTCAGGACAGGGGTAAGGTGGTACAACACCGGTCAACTTGTTGCAAAGGTGGAACAAGCTACCAACACTCCTATCTCATAATGCAAAACACATCTCCTTGCGGATATGTATAATGTTATGCATTAAGGGAAGGGCCACTACCGATACCGGTTTCGACCTTCATTGCGGTCTCTTCAGTGGGAGCCAGGTCCAAGTGGAGATACCAAGGCAGAAGCATTAGCAAGGTCATCTCCTCCTATAGGAGCTGCCAAACGGTGTACCACCTTTTTATTAAATTACTCTGGATTTAGAGAAAGATGTTGAAAGTTTATTTTTCACTTGGTCAGACTATAATAAATTTAGCTTAATCCTTTATTTAAGTGTGTGCAAACCAAGTTTGCGCCTGAAAGTATCTTCAGGACTGGGATAAGGTGGTACAACACCGGTCAACTTGTTGCAAAGGTGGAGCAAGCTACCAACACTCCTATCTCAGTATCTCCCATAATGCAAAAATCTCCATGCGGATATGTATAATGTTATGCATTAAGGGAAGGGCCACTACCCAGACTAGTTTCGACCTTTATTGAGGTCTCTTCCGTGTGCCACCTTATTAAATTACTCTGGATTTAGAAAAAGATGTTGAAAGTTTATTTTTCACTTGGTTATGCAATCATAAATTTAGTTTAATCCTTTATCCACGTGTGAGCAAACAAAGTTTGCACCTGAAGATACTTTCAGTAAGGTGATACTGAGGTAAGGTGGTACAACACCGGGCATACACCTATAGGTAGATATGACCTTGCTAATGCTTCTGCCTGGTATATCCACTCGGACCTGGCTCCTACTGAAGAGACCTCACTAAAGGTCGAAACTAGTCTGGGTAGTGATGCTGTAGCCAATGAAGTTTAACTCGGGCTCGGCTATTGCTAATATGAGTTCGCTCTTTTAAGGTTTTTGCCTTAAGGGAGCAATTTGAGTCTCCGGGGAAAGTGCTTTCCGGTACAGCACGGAGAGGGGGTTTGTCGGTGAATGCTTTTCTCCGGAATATGAGCGGTTCTGCTCAGTGGTGGGTGGAAGGCCATAACTGAGTGGTGCCAACGTTGTGATGGACGGTCTTTCGTCCACTATTGAGTGGCCTAGGGATCGTACGAATTTTTAGAGACGGCTTTACTTATTCAAATTGTTGAAACGGGTCTGGGTGTGGCCCTTCCTTAATGCATAACATTATACATATCCGCAAGGAGATGTGCTTTTCATTATGGGAGATATTGAGATAGGAATGTTGGTAGCTTGCTCCACCTTTGCAAGGAGTTGCACCACTTTACCACAGTCCTGAAGATAATTTCAGGTGCAAACTTTGTTTGCACACACTTGGATAAAGGATCAAACTAAATTTATTATAGTCTAACCAAGTGGAAAATAAACTTTCAACATCTTTCTCTAAATATGATTAATTTAATAAAAAGGTCGCACACCGTTTGACAGCTCCTATAGGAGGAGATGACCTTGCTAATGCTTCTGCATGGGCTCCCACTGAAGAGACCTCAATAAAGGTCGAAACTGATCAGGGTAGTGACCCTTCCCTGAATGAAGAGCAGTATATATGTCCGCAAGATGTGCTTCACATTATGGGAGATACTAAGGCAAGTGATCAGAACTTACCCCACCTTTACCACGAGTTGCCCTAGTCCTGAAAATACTTCAGGCACAAAACTCTGTTTGCTTACACTCGGATAAAAAATTAAATCAAATATATAATTAGTTCCAAGTCATCTTCTTGGACTGATATTCTTTGTGCAACTGATTATTACCATTATTCAGTTTGTGCTGCCTCGACAGTACCTTCCAGATTTCACATTTAATCTCTTCATTCATCCATTTGACAACTAGCTTTTTCTGTTTTATAACCTTTGGAATACATACACACACTGATGCAGTTAAATATTTCTTGATTAGTGTCCAAAATCAGCATTTCTCTTTTTCCTACTTAACTCCTCATTCCATACTACAGCTCCAAGTTTTATTGCAAGCTTTTCATAATCACTAGCCCCTATAGTTCACACATATCCCTTCCTAACAAGTCTTCACATGGCTAACCACCATCAAAGTGAGTATACATGGTCAGTCTCATCAACTAGAGAGAAATGCAACACACAACTCAATCATATCCTGAGATGATCAGTTCTAAGATTATCAATCTTAGAATGCCCTCCTTTGCATACTCAGCTATAACAAATCTCAAGAAATTCATTTTGTTTATTCTCAATTTATTTATTTCAATTTATATTACTATAATTAAAATCACCTACAGTGTTCAACTCTAATGCTCTTGTACATTTCTTTGTCAAAGTCAACATTCCTTAGGCCTATTTAGTTCAAAACATTCAACTGAACATCTCTTCTAGTTAATATTTCACACACTATTGCCTCAAAACCATTGCCACTATTTCCTTCTTCCATCTCTACCTTATGTGAACATAAAGTTCATGATATCATGGGCAGCAGTTCCTTTCCATTCTTATGATTCAGGTCATATCCTTCAACTTCCATTTCTATTCCCATCAGCATACCATCATTGTCGATCACATTTCACTTATTCCAACAATTATTATTAACATCTGACCACCATGGAGTCACTGATCATGAGAGATCAACACTACAGCACACAATGCTCATCCAACTATATCTTAAAATGATTCAATCTGTCTACATTCACAACACACTCAGGCAATGCATTCCACTCTCCATTCAAAAAAGAGCGAGTTTTCCTCACTCTTCTTCCCACATCCTCTTTACATTTTTCAGGGATAGCCTTGTGTTTTATTCTCTTCTCATTCTGTGAAACATTTCTTCCACATCAATCAGATAGCAACCCATGACTAACATATGTATCAATCATATCCTCTCCTGCTATTTACAACGCCTTGCAATTTAAATTATTTCAATCTGTGTTCATATTCCAAAGACTACCTTCCTTTGTGAATATTCTCTGGATTTTTCCTAACATATCTTCATCGCCACGAAGATATATTAGGAAACCTACGTACCCCCCTCTCTCATCCCATGAAAAATCTCTTCCATATCAACCTGATAACAATCCCTGACAACTTATATATTTCAATTATATCCCCCCTCCTCTTCACGAGGACTTGCAATTTACATTCTCTCAATCTGTCCTTGTATTCCGCAATTATAAAGACCACTGACAACCCTTGTGAATCTTCTCTGAAACATATTGAACATATCTTGTCAGCATGAAACCCTGGTGACCAGATCAGTCCGCAATCATCCATATAAGTAAGGCCTTACACAGTGGTATCATGAACTCTTAATTTCTGCTTGTCAGGTTTCTCCGTGTCATGGCCATTATCCCCTGTGACGTGTTCACAATTTGCAATGTGGTCCTGAATTTCAAGTTTAGTCCACTACTACTACATATCATTTCATTTATCTGCTTGAACGTTTCCCCACCAAGTATATACTTTGCATCCAATCGTTGCTTACCAAATTTCAAAACCTTACACTTTGCAACACTGAACGATGTTCTACTTAACTGCCCCATTTATGCAATCTATTCAAGTCCGTACCATTGTAAGACCATAACATCCGCATGACTCTGCACCGTTTTCTCCCCAGTTTTGATCATCTCAAAACAGTTGCATATCCCCAGTCAAACCGATTCCATTATCATTAAAATAGAACAATGGTCCCAAAACCGGTATGTTTTCCAGGTGGTAAAATGAGTAGAGTGATTGAGGCATTGGATATGAGGCGGGAGTGAGCAAAAGAGTTAATTGTATTAATTGGTACAAATGATTTGAGAGAGGACAAAGAGCGTATCAAAATGTATATCAGGAGGCTGCTTGGAAGGATAAAAGAATAGTGTGGGAGAAAGGGTAGTGAGCGTGTTTCCTAGGTATGATTGTGGTGAAATGAGGCGGAGAGCAAGGATTATGAATGATATGCTGTCTGAAATGTGTGAGGAGACAGGAGTATAGTTTTTTAATGTGTGGAATGAGTTTGAAGGACGAAATGAACTGTATGGGAGCGATGGACTGCATTTGAGTGGTTATGGTGTGAGTCGCTTGGAGAGACTGCCGCTGGAAGGTAGAGAAGTGAGTAGAGAGAATTAATCAGATCAAGTGGGAAGTGATGTGGAAGAGCAAGACGGGAGCCCATTGTTATAGATATCTAGTTTTTAATTATTGAAGAGGTGGTTATGAATGGGAAAGTGAGTGGTATGAGTATAGAAAATGAGAGAATGGGGAGTGCAAGAGGAGCAGGGAAACGGGGAAGCTCAGGGTGGACGGGGGGGTACAACAGCGTGAGCAAAGTGGATGCTCCAAGAGGAGATGAAAGCATGTGTAGACAGGAAAGGAATGACCTGGGATCAAGAGGAAATAGTTGTAATTTAAAAGGGTTCCAAAATGAATAAGCAGAAAGGGAACTGGCCCCAGTCGAGCATGGAGAGATCACATCTAGTGAGGGGTATCAGTGGAACTAGCTATAGATCCAGAAATGAGCTATTGTGCTTGTATACAAATGCTAGAAGTATAAGAAACAAAGCAGATGAAATGGTTGCACTGATTGCGTCTGTTCACCCAAAGATTGTCGGAATAAATGAGACGTGGTTGGAAGAAGACGACATCCTGACAGGAATAGAGATGGAAGGGTTATGATGTGTTTTGTGAGGGAGGGAGAGTGCTATTGATGATAGAGAAAGAGTTATGTCCGCAAAAAGGAGAGATGCATAGTGCCAGTGGTTTTGAGGCAGTGTGATGCGAGATAGAAGTGAATGGAATCAAATACTTGGTGGGATGTTGTTATAGACCAGGTAATGTGGATGGTGGTGATAATGAAATGTACAATCAAATTATCCAAGTAAATAAGAAAAGGATGATCATTATGGGCGATTTTAATTATGGCAGTATAGACTGGAATGATGAGATAACAACTGAAAGTAAAGAAAATGAGCGAGTTTTTGAGGGATAACTACCTCAGACAGTATGTAACAGAGGGCACACGAGGATTGATGGTCTTGGATTTGGTCATCGCATCAGAGGATATAATTATAAATGAAGTGTCAAATTATCCACCAATTGGTGAGAGTGACTATGAGGTGATTACCTGGATGGTTGCCAGCAGTGTGTGGACCTCTGTGAGAAAAGGGTATATGTGGAACTACAAGGTTGGGGGGAGGAGATGATTATGAAGAACTCAGGAGACAGCTTGCGGGTGTAGCATGGAATGAGAAGTTAGCTGAAAAAGAGATCAATGCAGCTTGGGGATTTTCAAAAAATATCTAGTAGATGCAATGTCTAAATGTATTCCAAAGGTGAGAAGGTAAAATAAGGTAGGTGTGAGATGGATGCATAAAGAGATTAAGTATGCGATAAAGAGAAAAAAAGGCATTGTGGAGGCAGCATAAGAGAAGTGGAAATAAACAATCCCATGAGGACTACAAAGACCAGGCAAGGAGGGTGACTTGGTTGGTGAGGGTAGCTGAAAAGAGGTATGAACAGCAGTTAGTTATTGAAGCCAAAAAGAATCCTAAGGAGTTCTTTCGATGTGTAGCCAGCAAAAGAAAGAATGGTTATGGAAGGATGACATTGACTGGAGAAAATAGTATAAAGACAGCTGTTGTGGAATGTTTGATGGGGATACTTAATGAGCAATTCATAAATGTCTTTCAATCTTGTGAAAGTGACTTCATGGAGAGATTGAGAGCAGTTTGATGATGGGGAGAAGAGCGTGACTATAAGTGAGCAATAGGTATATGAGGAGTTGAGTAAAGTTAATAAAGCTGTGGGACTTGATACCACATATTCTGAAGGAATGTGCCAGGGAGTTGACACCTGCCTTGACATATTCTTTTAATACGAGTCTTGCACCCGATCACTTTCCTAAGGAGTGGAAGGAGGGCACGATTGTGCTGCTTCATAAGGGAGGTAATAGAATTAAAGCATAAAACTATAGGCCTATCTGTGTGTCAGGTGTTGCGGTTAATTGTTGGAGAAGCTTGTGAGAGGTAGGATTCAGAGTTGGGTTGACAACAATGGCATTATCTTTGATCGACAGCATGGATTTGCTAAAGGGAGGTCATGTTTTAGTAATCTATTTACGTATTACAATAAAGTGATTGCCTCCTTGGACAGAGAAGACGGATACACAGTAATATACTTGGATTTCGAAAAGGCTTTTGATAGAGTACCTCATAATAAGTTGACAGTCAAACTAGAGCACATGGGGTTGGATATTAGACTACTGCATTGGATTGGAGACTGGATATCTGATTGGTATCAACAAGTTGTGTATGGGGGAGCGATATCCAGGAAAAGGAAAATAACTAGTAGAATGCCTCATGGGTCTGTTTTAGGGCCATTACTATTTAACTTGTATATTAATGATATAGCGAAGATTTGGATGGAGATATTCAGCTTTTTGCAGATGATTCAAAGTTAGGACGAATCATGAGGAGTAGTGAAGTTGTTGTGGCCTTCCAAGAAGACTTGAATAAATTGAATGACAGGGCACGGAAATGGGGATGTGAGTTCAATGTTGCAAAATTGTAAGGTTTTAAATTTTGAAAAACAAAGATGGGATGCAGAATTTATACTTGGTGAGGTATATTGTTGTGATAGTGGAAAAGGATCTGAACTTTAAGGGACACATGGCCAAAATTGTGAAGAACAACACAAAGGCTTCTGGGAATGATGCAGACGACACTAACGTGAAGAAGTAGGGAGATTCTTGTTCTGTTGTACAAGGCTTTGATTAGGCCACACATGGACTATTGTGCCCAGATTTGGTCACCTGGTTTTCAGAAGGATGAAGAGATGTTGGAAAGGCTCCAAAGGCGACTGACTAATGTAGTTTCTTACCTCTGGAATGTCTAGTAGGAGGAAAGATTGAGAAGATGTAATTTGCAGAGTCTGGTGGACTCTGCCCAAGGAAACACGTGACGATCACTTTCGCCAACTGGAGGAAAATGTGAAGCCACACTCACAATTTCATTCTCTGACGATAAGATCTAAAATTCTCAATCCTTGCGTGCACTCCTTCATATGCTGCTTGAGAGAGTTCTCGCTCACGAATTCAAGAAATTGATTTCATTTATTCCCAAATGCTATTTCTTCATTCCAGTCTATACTGCCATAATACTTGCACTTCCTTTGTTCTTTAATCCAAGTTGTTTATGCATTTCTTCATCCCCATCCTCCACATTCCATGACTTATAGCAACACCTAATTAAATATGTCTTCCTGTCAACTTCCACATTACACCACACTGCCTCATAACCAGCGCCACTATTTCCCCTCTTTCAAGTCTACCTTATGTGATCTTAATTATCCTGCTATCATCAGCAGCACTCTCCTCCCCTTCTTGCCCTTTTTCTCCTCAGAAAAAGTACTATATCTTTCCATTTCTTTACCCATTAAGATATAATATTCATTCAGCCATGCTTCACTTATTTTTCAATGATTTATTATTAACATTTGATCTAAATGGAATCTGACACTTATGGTGCAAAGTACGCACAATTGCATACAATGCTCATCCAACCATTCTTTAAACTGATTCAATGTGTCTACATCCACAAAACACTAAGGCAATGAATTCTGCTCACTAATCAGTCTCCAGGCAAAGAAAACCCATTTCTCACTCCTCTGCGCACAACATCCATATACATTTCCAGCAATGATCTCTTGTTCTACCCCCCCCCCTCTATAAAAAATAGAACAACCCATAACTAACTTATACGTCTCAATCATATCCCTCTCCTCCTCCTATTCAAGAGGCTCTACAAGTTACATTCTCTCAATATGGCCTAGTACTCCACATTCCAAAGACCACCGACTTCCTTTGTAAATCTTCTCTTGAAACTTTCCAACATATCCCATCACCATGAAAATCCAGAGATCAAATTTGTACACAATGATCTATATGAGGCCTGATCAAGGCCTTATTCAATGGCATCATAACCTCTCTACTTCTGCATGTCACAGTCCTACACATCATTGCCATTATCCAATGTGACATCTTCACAACTTGTGCAATGGGGCTCCTGAATTTCAGGTCACTGTCCATCACTCATAGATCTCTCTCATCTCCCCTACGCCTGTTAAAGTTTCATCACCAAGTATTTACTTCACATTCGGATTCTGCATTGCTCTGTCTCCAGTTTTGCATCATCTGAAAACAGCTGCATACCGCTAGTTAAACCCATCACTACATCATTAACATACAAATTGAACCACAATGGCCTCAAAACTAATCCCTCACGCACATTACTAGTGACCTTTTTCTTTTGGGATACCACACCCGCATATACAACTTTCTGATACCTATCCTACAGCCAGTCACTAATCCAACTCAGAAGTATGTTATCCAATTCCATCTGTTACAATTTATTTAAGAGCTTGTCGTCATGTGGCAGTCTATCCAAAGCTTTTGCAAAATCTAAGTACACCACTGTATATGCATCTCAACTGTCCAAGATATTTGTCAACTTCTCATAGCACATAAGTTAGTAAAACATGATTTCCCCCCTAACAAGCCTATGCCGATAACCACAGAGAATACCGCTGCTATCAACCTATTTCTGTATCGTTCTTTTCACCAATCTCTCCAGCACGTACACATCACAACTCCAGATATACAGACCAGTCTATAATTTGAACCTACAGCCGTGTCACCACCTTTATGCAGTGGAACAATTTTTCCACATCCTTGGAACCTGTGCTGTTGGAAGACTTTTATTAAACTGGTATGCCAATGCTACTTCCAATTCCCTGGAACATTCCCTTAAGATGCGTGGTGATATGTCAAATCCTATTGCAGTATTGACATCAAGGTTATTTGTTTCCTGAAATACCTCCTCTGCTCACTCACAATTAAGCCATCTCCTCTGCACTTAATTTTCTCATTCCACCCTAATTAGAACGAAACACCCTTATAAATCGATCACTAAATATCTCAACAATATCTTCTGCATAGTTACCATTCTAATCCATTAACATCATCTTACCATGTTCATTCATTCTTCTACTTGCCACATATCTAAGATACTCTAAGGTTTTTCTTTGATTTTTTGTTGCCAATTTCTGATAATACTGCACTTTAGTTTTCCTTACTGAGTCACTCTCCTGGCTTGTTCTTTATATCCTTCATGTGACTGATTATTACCGATATTCATCTTGTACTTCCTCCAAAGTACATTCCATTTTAGATTTCCTGCTGAAACTTCACATTCATCCATTTTACACCTACCTCATTCAGCCTTTGGCATTCAGAATGCATCCACACTTTAATGCCTGGTTGTATTTCTTTGTCAATTCCCATGCAGCATCTATTTCCTTACTGCTGAACTCTTTGTTCCATGTTATAGCTCCAGGCTATCCCCCCGCTCTCCTAAACTTGTCATAATCACTGGTCTTATATTTCCAGATGTATCCTTTTCTCACAAAAGTCTGCATATGAGCAGCCACACCACAGGTGATTACTTCATGATCACTTTCGCCAACTGGAGGAAAGAGTGAACCCCTCTCAAAATTACATCCTCTGTTGAAATGTTCATATCTTGAACTCTCAATCAACATGTGCCCTCATTTAGATGCTGTCTGAGATAGTCATCCCTCAAGAACTTGTGAAATTCATTTTCCTTATTCCCAAATGATATTTCCTTATTCCCCATCTCTTCATTCCAATTTATAGAGCCATAATTAAAATCCAAGATTGAATAAAGTCGATCACTGAAACCGTTTCATCCCTCTTATTTCCGATACTTCTGGCATTTGTAAATGAACGCAGCAGTTCATTTTCAGGTCTATAACCAGTCCTATGCAAGCCACAGGTTGGTTGCGATATCCCCACCACAACTGCTCATGCCCAATCACCTTTATCACCACTTACCACACATATCCACTCCATCTCAACTTCCCCACCTACATCGCAATATACTCATCCCCATACACGCATTCACTGCTGCTTTCAACATCTAATCTCTACCATGTCTCCCTTTCCACCCCAGTTCCTTTCATTTCCCTGTTCATCTTGCATTTCCATTTTCTCTTCTCTCACACTACCATATTTCTACTGCCAAGCAATTCCCGTCTCTGCAATACCATTCTCCTGAGCATTAATTTCATCTCTTACTTTTTGTTGCATGCAACACACACACACTGTACTTCCATTATCAACACTTTCAACAATAGACTCACTACAAAGCCATTGAAATGCAACATGCTTTTATTATTCCATTCGTCTCTCAAATACATGCCATAAACTGGACTCCCTTCTCCTCACAGAGCTCCGCTATCATATCATTCATGATTCCAGTTCTCTGTCTCAATTCGTCATTGTCATACCTAAGCAACACACAGACAACCTTTCATACTACACTGTTTTCTTTCACTCTTCTCAATAACCTCCTGATACTCGCCTTTACTTACTCCTTATATCCAGCTATCACTCAAGTCCAAACCACATGATCGTTTCCTCCACAAGGAGGCAGTGTGACCACACTGGTTCTATTTAGTTCTCATTATTTTTTGAGCAAATTACAACACATACTGAATATTAAATGCAATAACTTTAATAATTATGATATTTCAGCAATATCAAATTGCCATCATCAGTGATCATAGAAGTGATATGTGCATGCAGACACTAAAACTGGGTAAATGAGGCTGAAGAAATTCATAGGAAAGAACTTATGGAGACAAAAAAAAAAAAAAAACTGAGTCGCTAGTGTTGTGACGAGACGTAGCAGTTTAATTGCATGGTTACCAAAAGTGTCCCCCCCCTTAATTATATGCTTACATTTGTGTGACAGTACGTTTGTGTGACAGCCAAACTGACATAATAATTGTACTGTGGTAATGTATTCTAAAAGTGATCGCTTTGGTTTTTATTTTGATTAAAATAAAATGGAGGTGCCATTTTATTTTTATTTCAGGATGTTCTGAAAATGAGAACGGCGTTATCAAGAATTCCAATAATCAGAAAATGGATGCAAGAGTAATATTAGAAGTGACATCGAAGAGGTTAGGCAAGAGTTAATGACAATGAAGAGTCAGATTAAATGTATGGAGGAAATTGAACGTTTAACAAAGAGCATAACTGTTGTAAATGACAAGGAAGTTATGAACTATTATTTATTATTCACGTCTTCATGGAGTCAAAAGACTCATTGAGGAAGGTCCTTACTAGTGAACACAAAGTCTATCATACCACTCCTTAAACTCATTGACCGTTCTTGCTCTCATCATTCTATCAGGCAATGCACTCCATGGTTCAACCACCCTCCATGCAGAGAAACCACTTCTCACCCTCTTGCTTACAATTTCCTTTTGTAACTTCCAGGGATGGGCCCTTTGTCATCACTCCTTCACGATGTTCAACCAAGCGAAAGAACTCCCTAGTTGAGAGGTGGTTACGCCCTGTAATCACCTCTCAACAGCTTAAAAGTCTCAATCATATGACCTCTCATTCTTCTATCCATCAAACTCTGCAGTCCACATTCCCTCAGCCGATTCTCATAACTAACATCATACAGTCCTAAAACCATCTTTTTTATCCGCCTATGTACACTTTCCACAGTTAATTTATTCCCTTCAAATCCTGGGGACCAAATCTGAAAACAAAATTTAAGTGTGGTCTGATCAGAGACTTATACAACAGCATGATAACCCTTTTATCTCTGCAGGTCAGCGTCCTTCTCATTATTGCAGCAATCCTCTGTGTTACCTTCACCACATTTGCAATATTCCCCCTAAATTTCAGGTTTCTATCAATCATCAACCCCAGATCTCTTGTCTCCCCTACTTCCTCCAGTATAGCTCCTCCAATCGAGTATGCAGCTTCCCATCGATGTGTCCCAAACCCCAAGACCTTACATTTTACTGCATTAAACCACAACCCTCATTTATTTGCCCATCTGTCTAGCTTATTCAAATCCTCTTGCAGGGCTACCACATCTGTACTATTACTAATAATTCTTCCCAGCTTTGCATCTTCCACAAACAACTGAATATTCCCTTGCAATCCACCGACAATGTCAATGATATAAAGGTTAAACAATATAGTCTGAGTACTGAGCCCTGTGGGACCCCACTTGTAACCCTCTACCTCCTTGAAACTATCCCACCATACACAACTCTCTGATACAACTCTCTATCTTCTCAATCTCAAGAAGACTGAGTCACATATAAAGCAACCCTATCATTAAAGATGTAGTAAAAAATAAAGAGCACAAATCCGTTTTACACATGGTACAATAAAGCGAATATCGGATGCTTTGCATAAAAGAAAGAACAGACATCAAAATTAGTGTCGTGGTGGGCACAAAGAACTTGAATAGAGAGACAAAAAATGTGGAAAGGGATTTAAAGAAGTTGTTGCACGAAGTGAAGGATAATAGTGTCATTCGGAAAGTGGTCAGTTTGCTAACTACTTTCCCAATAAACTCCAGGGTGAGGCAATAGGGGGGGGGGGTATGTAGGAGTTGAATGTTTTTTTTTTTTTTTTTTAATTTTATAGGTGGTTTAAAACTGGCATTAAGTTTACAATGTTACTTAAATTAAGGGGATATTAAATCCCACAGTTTTAAAACCGAATAAGAAACTCAAAGATTGGAATCAGAGAGTTTCTTGCCGAATATAGTAAACTGTAAAGTATCGGCGGACACTTAGCGTGAGCTAATGCAAGTGACCCGAGTACATAGTACAATACCGGACGACTCGTTGCAAAGGTGGGGAAAGTTCAGATCGGTATTCTTAGGTATATTCCATAATGTAAAAACACATTTCCTAGAAGCCTCAAAAAAGGCTGAAACCGGTCTGGGTAGTGACCTCCCACCATAATGTAATAACAGCATACATTTCCTAGGAAATGTGTTTTTAGATTATGGAAAATACCTAAGAATAGCGATCTGAACTTTCCCCACCTTTGCAACGAGTCGTCCGGTATTGTACTACGTACTCGGGTCACTTGCATTAGCTCACGCTAAGTGTTCGCCGATACTTTACAGTTTACTATATTCGGCAAGAAACTCTGATTCCAATCTTTGAGTTTCTTATTCGGTTTTAAAACTGTGGGATTTAATATCCCCTTAATTTAAATAATGTTTTCATTGCCGAAATGAAGCTTATTAGCTCTTTATACTTAAGTTTATAATGATTCTATTGAAAAATATCAGAAAACATTCTATTTGTTCTGATAACCCTTTAATGTATGGGATAGCTATAGTTTTACTGTAATCTATATTGCATGTATTTTTGATGAAGAACAAATGTATTTTTTATAGCCATTGTGAACTCACAAATTATTATTATTTATACAAATACCTGGAGTTTATTGTATCTATTGTCCCTGCAACGTACCTTATATTAGAGAAACTGGATGTACAATCCCTATCCATAAAAAAGAACACAAACAACACACTGAATTTAACAATTTTGGGAAAACAGACCTTTCAGATCACACTCTTAATACCCTACACCAAATTGATTGGAAAAGTACCTGTACTTTTCATCGTACAGAAACTTGGCATGAACACAAATTTAAACAAACCTGTGAAATTATGATTAACTTAACAAGAATGGTGGCATAAAAATCCCAAGAATTTGGATGGCACACATTCAGCCCACGTAGTTCAAGCTTTCCAGTAAACTCTGACTTTATCATGAATAAGCAATTATTTCAGCTTTTATTGGTCACAATCCGTACTATTTGGTTTAATTTATCAATTTCCTAATATATATATCCGGTTATTACAACAGCACAACATGATTACGTTTACATTATTATTAATTCCTATCCACAGTTTTTCTCCAAATTAGTTTATTACTTGAAAGCACTCCTATGTTGCCATATCTAACATTTCTTTCTTTCTAAGGCAGCTCTAGCTGAATCAATCCACCTAGACCTTGGGCTTCCTCTGGGTCTCTTTCCTGCCATCTTGGCAACAAACACCTGTTTTGCTAACCTTATCTCATCCTTTCTATTTAAGTGGCCATACCACCTTAGATTAGCTCTGCTGATACATTCTTGAATGCTAATAATGTCAAAGTTCCTTTCTAACAGCTACATTTTTAATATGATTCTGCCATCGGTTCACTCCCCTAATTTTTCTCAGAACCCTCATATCTGTGGACTCTAGTCTGTGATCAAGTTCTTTATTTCTAACCCAACTCTCAGACCATAATAGAAGTGGTAATAACCAATTCCATGAGGATTACAAAGACCAGGCAAGGAGTGCGACTTGCTTGGTAAGGGTTGCAAAAGTAAAGTATGAGCAGCAGTTAGCTAATAAATCCTAAAAAATTCTAGGGAGTTCTTTCAATATGTAGCCATAAGAAACGATTATATAAAGATTACACTCACTGGAGAAAATGGTATAAGGACAACTGATGTGTAAGACATAGCGGAGACACTCAATGAGCACTTGATAAAGGTCTCATTCTTGTGAATGAGACCTTTATCTGGTGAAAATGGTATAAGGACAACTGATGTGTAAGACATAGCGGAGACACTCAATGAGCACTTGATAAAGGTCTCATTCTTGTGAATGTGAAATCATGGAGAGATTAGGATCAGTTGATGATGAGGAGAAGAGACTGACTATAAGTGAACAAGGTGTATGAGGAATTGATCAAACTTTATGTTAATAAGGCTGTGGGATTTCATAATATATCACTATGTATTGTGAAGGAATATCTCAGGGAAGTGACATCTGCCTTAATATATTTTTTTTAATGAGTTTTGCACTGAGTCGAGTTCCAAAGGAGTGGAAGGAGGGCAAGATTGTGTGCTTCATAAGGGAGGTGATAGAATTCAGACATCAAGTTATAGACCTATCTGTGTGTCAGGTATCTTTAAGTTGTTAGAGAAGCTGGTGAGAAGTAGGATTCAGAGTTGGGTTGACAACAATGATATTATCTTTAATGGACAGCATGGATTTGCTAAAGGGAGGTCATGTTTTAGTAATCTACTTGATTATTACAATAAAGGTAACAGCTTCCTTGGACAAAAAGGAGAGGGATAAACAGTAGTATACTTTGATTTTGCAAAGGTTTTGATAGATTACCACATGATAAATTGATAATCAAACTAGACCAAATGGGGTTGGATATTAGATTAGTGCATTGGATTGCACTAATCTAATATCCAACATTATTAGATTAGTGCAATCCAATCCAATATTAGATTAGTGCACTGGTCATCTGATAGGTATGAACAAGTCGTGTATGGGGGAGCGATATCCAGGAAAAAATAAAGTCAGTAGTGGTGTGCCTCAGGGGTCTATTTTAGGACCATTACTGTTTAACCTGTATATTAATGATATTGGTGAAGATTTGGATGGAGATATTCAGTTGTTTGCAGATGATGCAAAGTTGGGACAAACCATGAAGAGTAGAGAAGATGTTGTGGCCTTACAAGAAGACTTGTATAAATTGAGTGATTAGGCACAAGAATGGGGATCAGAGTTCAATGTTGCAAAATGTAAGGTTTTAAAATTTAGGAAACAAATATGAGATGCAGAATTTATGCTTGGTGAGTACATATTATACTCACCAAGTGAGTGTAATATGGTGGAGGAAATAAGAGATCTTGGGATGATAGTGGATAAGGATCTGAAATTTAGGGGACACATTGCGAAAATTGTGAAGATAACACAAAGGCTTCAGGGAATGATGCAGAGGACACTGACTTGTAGAAGTAGGGAGATTCTTGTTCCATAGTATAAGGCTTTCTTAGGCCACACATGGACTATTGTGTCCAGATATGGTCACCTGGTTTTCAGAAGGACGAAGAGATGTTGGAAAGGGTACAGAAGTGACTGACTAAGGGTAGTTTCTAACCTCTGGAATGTCGAATATGGGGAAAGATTGAGAAGATGTAATTTGCAGATTCTGGTGGACAGGTGGACAGAGTTGGTAAGGGGTTGTTATAGGATCAATGCTGGAGAAGTTTTACAGAGAATAGTGGGAGATCAGGGGAGAACCAGAGGTCATCCTTCGAAACTGTATAAAGAGGATGCGAGTAGGAGAGTGAGAAGCAGTTTTTTTTTTCATGCAGAATTGTGAATGATTAGAATACCTTGCCTGAGAGTGTGGTGTCTGCAACAATTAGTGTTTAAAGCACGATATGATGAGCAGTGTGTATGATAAAAGGACCGCCGAGAGGAATCCGACTCCATGGGGTCTTGAGTGGTAATAATAATACTAATACAAAGTTCATCAAAATTGAATTCTGGAATTGGCGGATAAGAATATGATACTCTATGTGAGACAGGATGGCTTTATGAAGGGTCAAGTCATGCCTTAATAATCTACCAACTTTTTATAATATTGACATTTGAGTTGGATAAAGGGAATTGCTACACGATGATAGTGCTGGATCTTGGAAAGACATGTGAGAGGTTACCACATGGAGTGTACGTTGGATTACACAAGCTGCAATAAACGCAGTTGGAGAGAAATGGTGATATGGATAAAAGGGTAGCTGATGGACAGATTCCACAAATTAGTATATGGAGGAGCAGAATCCAGGTGACAAGTGGCATACTGTAAGGCATACTGCTTGGATCACTGCTATTTAATTCATGCATAAATGATATAAGAAATAACTTGAAGAGAGATATTCAGTAGTTTGCTGATGATACAAAGTTGGGTAGGGTAATATTTAATCATGATGATATAGTGCTTTCAGGATGATTTAAATAGGATAGGATGACAGTATGAGTAGAACAAAGTACTTCATTTGAATGAGGAAAAGTTATGCATTCTGATAAACTGATGAAGCAGGGATTTGGGGGTAGTAGCCTGATGCAACCACATCTGTATTATTGTGATCAGCTCTGGTAAACTGGGTTTCTTTGGGATGAGGAAGTAGTGGTGAAGATCCAGGGCAGTTGACCAAGATTGTGAGTGGTGTGTAAAATGCTTCATATGAAGATCGATTGAAGGTTTGTGGGTGCAAAAGTTGGTATATAGAGTCAACGAACAGAAATACGATAGAAACATTTGAGTTACTTAAGAAATATCATAGGATTAATAAAAAGGGATATATTTCAGCACTTGGGTAGATTGGGGCAAGAGAAGAAGCCATCCCTTAAAGTTAAATAATGTTTAGCAAGGGTGCTAGGACGAGATTTTTCACTTGGAGAGAGATATGAATAGATTGCGAGTGCTTTGTCTGTTAATGGTTTCAAGGAGAGGTATGATTGATATTGTGTTCATAGTTTTGATCTCACACGATGAATCTTAGGACTCTATAGAGGTTTCATGAAATAATAGTAATATAATAATAATAATAATAAATTTATACCTAGAGATATCACTCGACGAAAGTTTACTTCTGCCCGTAAAATCTGTTCATCATTTTTAAATGGAATATTTCCACAAACCATATCATAAAGGAGAATTCCAAGTGACCATACAGTAGCAGCATTACCATAATAGCATTGTTCACGAATCCACTCCGGAGGACTGTAAAGTCTTGTTCCTAGAGAGCAAAATTAAAAATAAAATAAATCGTCAATGCTTTTAATTCCCCAAAAAGGAGATGGTGTATTTATTATTATTTAGCCCTCCAAAGCGTCAAAAGACTCATCGCGGGAGATCCTTCCTAGTAAAGAAGTCTATCATACCACTCCATAACCATTCTCGCTCTATGGACCCTTGTCATCACTCCTTCCCGCTGTTCAACCAAGCAAAAGAACTCCCCAATATCAACCCCGTAACCAACTCTCAGCAGTTTAAGTCTCAAACATATCACCTCTCTTTCTATCCACCAAACTATGCACTGCACATTTCCTCAGCCGATCCTCATTACTAGCATCGTACAGTCCTGAAACCATCTTTGTTATCCACCTTTGTACCCTTTCAAAGTTAATTTATCCCCTTCAAATCCTGGGGACCAAATCTGAGAACAGTAGTCTAAGTGTATACAATGGAATGATAACTCTTTATCTCTGCAGGTCAGTATCCTTCTCATTATTGCAGCAATCCCCTGCGATACCTTCACCATCTTTGCAATATGTCCCCTGAATTTCAGATTTCTATCAATCATCGACCGCAGAGCTCGTCTCCCCCTACTTCCTCCAGTATAACTCCCAATACAGTATGCAAACCACAAGACCTTACATTTTGCTGCATTAAACCGACATACCCATATTCAATGGCCCATCTTTCTAGATGATTCAAATCCTCTTGGAGGGCTACCACATCTGCACTAATACTAATAACTCTTCCCAGCTTCGCATTTTCCGGAAAGAACTGAATATTCCCTTGCAATCCACTGACAATGTCATTGATATAAATATTAAACAGTATAAATGCCAATACTGAGCCATGTGGACCAAACTTGTAACCCTCTACCTCCTTGAAACTACCCCACCATACACAACAATCTGATACCTATCAGACAGCCAATCCTGAATCCAATTAACCAACCTCACATCCAGACCCATGTGCTTCAACTTAAATATCAGCTTATCATGTGGAACCTTGTCAAATGCCTTCGCTAAATCCAAGAATATTGCAGCATATGGCTTTCCCTCATCTACTGTTCTTGTAACTTTATTATAATAGGCTAGCATATTACTAAAACAAGAGACCCCTTCACAAATCCATGTTGACTCTCACAGATAACATTACCCTCATCTGTCCAATGCTGTATACAGTCCCTCACTAATTTCTCCAAGATCTTAACTACTGATGACACACAAACTGGCCTATAATTAGACACTTCCAGTCTGCTACTACCCTTATGCAATGGGCACTATCTTACCTTCCTTCCATTCCATGGACACCTTTCCCCATAGCCAGACTTTCATTGAAAAGCCAGGTCAATGGAGCTGTCAATTCTCGAGCACATTCTCTCAAAACGTGTGAGTCTGGATGGTGAAATACCATCCAGACCCACAGTTTTACTGACATCCAGAGTACTCAGAACGTGGAACACACTCTCCTTCTGCACTTCTAAACCTCGAACCTGCCCTATCCCTCTCGTATTAATATTTACTCCTCCAGGATGAAACACTCCAATAAAGTGTTCATTGAACAATTCCACTATGTCCTCTGTATCAGTCACTCTATTCCAGTTTTAATCCCGTAATATCAATTTTCCACAGTCATTTCTCCTCCTACTGGCCACATAGCTAAAAAATTCCATACGATCTTCTTTGGATCTTAGGGCCAATCTCTTCTCATATTCCAGTTTCACCTTCCTTACCATATTACTCACTCTCCTGGCCTGTGTCTTATATTCTTAATACATCTTCTCTTCACTGTCTCTTTATATCTCTTCCATAGCCTCTTTCTCGCATGCCGTTCCTGTTTAATATTGTTTGTCATCCACTTTACTCCAAATTGTGTCATCTCTTCACTCATGGAATACAGCTTTCCATTGCTGCTAACCCTCCATCAAAACTTCTCCAAGTTGACGTCTAAGATTATTATAATCACCTGCTTTATAATTCCACATATGTTCCATTTCTTTGATACTCCTGCATGTCTATTAATTTTCCAAGTGAAAACCATATGGTCACTCTATCCAACTGGTGGGAGAGACGTCATCTCAGTTATTATCAACTCTTTTGATGCTATAACCAAATCCAAAAATCTTGAACCTCTTGTTCCCTCTGTTACATGCTGCCTAAGATATTTGTCCCTCAAGAATTCTAGAAATTCCATTCCCTATTGCTACATGCATCTTCCTCTCCCCAATTTATACTACTGTAGTTAAAATCTCCCATAACAATCATTCTTCTTGCACTTGCCAAACTCAACTGTCTAAACATCTCCTGGTCCCCGACCTCTGTGCTCATGGGTCATCTGTAGCAACACCCCACTAAATATCCCGCCTTGTCCGCCCCTACCTCACTACATGCTCTCAAAATCATTAGTGTCGCTGCCTTCCAAAGTCTCCACTCTTATAGAACATAAGTTGTCACTTATCATAAGCAGTACTCCACCACCACGCTTTCTCTTACTATCCTGCCACTTGTATTCCTGTTATTATATCCCCTTCTGTCAACCACGTCTCAGTGATCCCAATGAACCTTGGCAAGGCTGATGCTAGCAGTGCCACCAATTCCTCTCCCTTATTCCGTATACTCCTGGCATTAGTATAAAGCATAAATTATTCCCTGTAGACTCCACTGTGATATGCGTTACCTGATGTCATCCCCCTTCTTCTAAGTACATTCCCACAAGAGGCCACCCAGGCTACCATCCACCCTGGCCATTCTAGTTTCCCTGCATTGATTATACCGATTCGTTCAGAACACAGTAATCTCTCCAGATGTCTACGTTCTTCTTCATTTAAATGAAAGCAGTCTCTCGCATACAATTCCTTCTTGTCCTCAAATGCCCACCAAGCATCCACATATTCCAGTACTCTCTTCTGACACATTCTAGCTATTATGTTATTCAATATTACTGCTCTTCTTCTCAGCTTGTCACTATGATACCTAGGCAACATACACGCTATCTTTCCTCTGTGGATCTTCTTTCATACAACCTCATACAAGAATCTCTTACATGAGGTTGTATGAAATACTTCAATACTCTTGCTTCTATACTCTCCTCTTCTGTCATTCCCAAACCACTCTCTCATTCCTGTCTCCTACTGCTTTTATTTTCTTCTCTTCTATCATTCCCAAAACTTTCTCTCACTTCTACTCTGATTAGGGTTGCATACAGATCTTCCATTTTCCTAATCTCATCATTCATACTTTTCATCTCATTCATAAAACATTACACCTCCTCTTTCAGTTCATCTATCCCTATCTGCAAATTAGTCATTCGCCATTCATTTTCTCAATCAAAACCATCTACGTAAACTTCACGTCATTCAAGCCTTCCACACTCCCGACCAGTTTCGGCTCATACATAAGCACTGCGACACTGCAGCACCCCCGAGGAAAAAATTAAAAAATTAAATTTCGTTTGTGTTTATAAATAATAACAATGCTTACAACATTATATAAATGCAATACAACATGTTAAAGGTTACAGCTTATGTTTTGAGATTGATTGAATAGTTAATAATTGGAATTGTTCGATTAACGCTTTAGATTACGAAACAAATACACTGCGATCTAACCCAGTTTCAGAATTATCACATTCGGCCAATTGCAGCTAATCTAGCCGATATTAGTTTGTGCTTCTTATTGCATGTTACAAGTGAATCCGTCACTGCTCGTTTGGGCAGTATATTTTATGCTTGTGAGCGTTATTTCTGTGAGATATGGAACTTTTATTATTGGTGCGTGTTCGTGGTGAGGGTGAACTATTTTTTGTAAATCTTATTTTATTTTGTTAAAATAACATAATTATTTATTTATTATAGATAAAAAGCTGAATTATGACGAGTGTCACTGTTGAAAATAATTATATTTTTTCAGTTATCGTTACACGAAACAAATGCACTGCGATCTAACGCAGTGCCAGAATTATCGCGCCAACTGCAGCTAGACTTGCCGATATTCGTTTATGCTTGTCATTGCACGTAACGAGTGATTCTGACACTGCTCGTTTGGGCAGTGTCGCTTACAGATAAATTGAATGCATGCGCACGTTATTTCTGTGTGATACGAAACTTTTATTATTGGTGTTTGTTTGTTCGTGGTGAGGGTGAAAGATTTTTAATAAAGCAATATTTTATCATGTAAATTTATTTATTAATAAATTGGTTACCGATTAGGAAAAAAAGATTTTTTTTTTATTATTAAACTTTTCACTGGCCGCCACTACTCCAGACTCATTTTCTCATTCATACTTCGCTAGTCATTCTCTCCTGTCACACTACTCGTCTCCCGACATTCATTTCCCATTCCTGAAGCAACTAGTTCTGTTATCGAAATATCTAATTCATTGATTTCCTCCCACTGTCTGCATTTTGTGCATATACGCACTCTCCCTTCTCTCACCGTTCAACTCCCAGGAAGCATACATGTCGCAAACACTGCATGCCACAAAATCCTTTATGATACGTATAACAGTTCTTAAATGGCAGAGGACTTGGTGACACGCCAGTTGTAATTGCAGCTGCGTCTGCCATCATTCCTTACTGCCGAGTAACTACTAAACTAATCGCTAAAAGTATATGAACACTGTATCACAGAGATGTATATATTAACGCTAAATATAAACAAATATAACGCTATATTCAACAATACAAGAGAGCGAAAACTTATCTTCTCTTCCACCTCAAATGCTTTCGACTGTGACCGCGCTTTCTTGGTAACCCAAAAATAACACAATATATAACAACGAAACTCCAAATGCAGAACCACTAAAGAACACTTGTGTCAATGAGAAAAAAAATGCAGCACAATTCACAAAAGAATTCGCACTACACACCGTTTAAAAAATACTTCTCCCTATCACAGCTCAAATCACCCGCCCCATCGGTAGCAATGAGTTGATATTTTTGCCACACATTCAGCGATGCCTTTAACATATGGTATAGGAGTCCTGTGGGCTTCTTGGTTGAGTCATCTATAGGACAGTGGATGATTTTTTTTTTGGTGGAGGGGGGGGGGGTATCATTGGATTATATCCATTTAGTAAGGCAGTTTCTTTGACAATTTCCAATTCCTGTTTTAGAAATTCTTCCAAAGAAGAATTCTTGTGTGCTTTGGATACTAAAGATTTCATTATGTCAGATTTTTGAGTTGATGTATTGTGGATATAAGGACCTGAAAAGCCGTATTTTGGTAGACAAAAGTGGAAATTGATCCACAGGGCCATTGCCAGAGTAGATCGCGACCTCAGGCAAACAATTTAATATTGCCCCTGATGGATTACAAGACAAAAATAAGAAAATCTCCAATTGCTATTTTGTTTTTATTACAAGAGAAACATTAATGCAAAACAATTATATAATACTATTAATTAAATGTTTGCTCTACAGGGATAGCACACAATAAAACTGTTTATAAGTTATTCTAAATTTAATTTAAATTATAAGTTATGTCCGCCTTTATCGATATAGTTGCTAGACCAACTAATCTTTCTTGGGTCATTGCTGTTCACAAAGAATTTTTAATCAATTTAAGCTTGGAAAACTTCTTTCTGCACTTGCTACGCTAACAGGAATTGTTAGCTAGCGACTATCGCAATATGGCTGAACGAGCGCCCTTATTAAGCCACGCCGTGACGCAGGCTGCCTCTATGCTACACCCTGTCGACAGTACTGTTGATCCATCATGCTTATGTTGGATGTGTACATCAAAAAAGGAAATACAGTCTGATTATTCTTTTTCTAGTGTGAAACTTGAAATGAGGATGTAGGGAATTGATGTTTTTATAAAAAATGTGTAGAGTTCTAGTTCCGTGTGGCTCCAAGATCATCATCACCATACTAAAGCCATATTGTCGTATTTGGGTCGAGAGCGAAAAATTCTTCTAGATATTCAGGAAAAAAGTTGGCTAGATTAGGTGATAAGGATGAGCCCAATGCTGTTCCTTCCTCGTTTATATATTTTATCTTTCCATGTGAAGATGCCTGATGTGATTACAAATTTGAATAATTCCACTATGTCCAATGAAACGTTTTGGGTTAGAATTTCTACAGTCGCTTTGTGAGGGATACTAGTGAAGAGAGAGGCAATGTCAAAGCTTACTAACATGTCTGCCAGTTTAATATCTTTTAATATTGTATGAAATAATATGGAATTTTTTATTAAAGAAGCTGAGTAGTGAGGAGATGGAGAAGGTTAGACAGAAATCTTGATATTTTATGCATGGGACTCTTTATACAATCCACAATGGGTCTAAGTCAGTGTTTCCCAACATTTTTTGGATCATGCCCCCCCTCAACGATTTTGATGTCCCCCCCTCTAGTATGATAGTCAGCCAAGTTCTGAAAAAGTATAATATAAATATGTACTTTAAATAAAAAATAAATATGTACTTTAAATAAAAAATGAACATAGGTAAAACTGTTTTTAATTTGACTTTCTTCAATGAATATAAATTTCATATTACACTTTGTGTATTATAAAACATAAATCGAACTACTGGCAGGACCAAGTAGGTACCACTTGACAAACAAATTCAGTTTGTCAAATGCCATCATAGTTTGCTTGATTTCAACTGCTTCACCATCATAGTGCGCTCTCTCTCATGGAGCACAACAGAATGCTATATCACAGGTGCCAATCTCATTCTAACCTCATGTTGAGGAGGGGGTTTACCTCGACTCCCTGCCCATGTGGATGAATCATGCTTCAACCTGATCGACTTCGTAAAAAAAACTCTGCTTTCAGTCCCAGAGGAAGCAAACTCAATTTAAGTGGGGATGTCAGTTTAACCTTACACTTCACCACATTAAACATGTAGTGAAGTGTAAGGTTTTAAAATTTGGGAAGCAAAGAGAGGATGCAGAGTATAAGTCTGGTGGGTATATCTTCAAGGAGGTGGAATAGATGAAAGATCTGGGATGATTATTAATAAAAAAATATACATCCAAGTAGTCTGAAGACAATGCAGGAAACAAACCCTGTTACACACAAAAGCCTGTCCAAACCATGCTTTAAACTCATTCCCCACAATGTCAGAAAGCATTCCACAGACCAACCATTTCATGCATAGAACTTATTCATGCCCATGCTCACACCCACCTTATAGAACTATTTCTCCTTGTTCTATCCCTTTACCCCATCCTACAAAATATTTCCTCCGCATTAAAACCAATTTAAATGTCTCAAATCATATTCTGCTCTTTTCCTCCTATTCACAAGGTTTTGCAAACTGCATTTGCTCAATCAGTCCTCATATTCCACATCCTGAAGACAAGTTACAATCTTATCTGAATCCTTTTCTAACATATCTGCATTAACATGAAAACCAGGGGACTAAATTGGTGCAAATAATCCATATGAGGTCTGATGGCTTACACAGACCTCACGATGGATCTGAAGTTCCATTGAACTTGAGATCACCATTTCAAGGAATGTTGTCTCAACTTCCTCCCCATCAAGTGTAAGCTTTGCATACCCTTGTTGTTTATAAAATTTCAGAACCTTACATACTCTGCAATATTGAACACAGTTGCATACCATTGCTTACTCATAAATCTATTCAAGTCCTCCTGGAAGACCACAACATTTTCTTGATTCATCATTCTCCCCAGTTTTGCATCATCTGCAAACAGTTGTATATCACCAGTTAAACTGATCCCAATATCATTAATATACAAAATAAATAACAATGGCCCAAAAACTGACCCTTCTCTCATACCACTAGTGACTTTCCTCTTCCAAGATATTTCCTCCTCCCCCATACACAAATTGCTGATACTTAACTAATAGCCATTCACCTATCCAACATGATAGTCTATCATCTGATCCCATCTGCTTCATTTTAGAGATCAACTCGTGGTGTGGCAATCTATCAAAAGCATTTTCAAAATCTAAGTATACCACTGTATATGCATCTCCCTTGTCCAATATATTAATTACCGTGTTAAAGTTAGTGAAAGATGACCTCTTTAACAAACCCATGCTGAAAAGCACCAAGAATATCATTGTTTTCAACCTGGTTTTGTATCCTATATCTCATCAACCTCTCCAATACATTAACTCTAGACATACAGATCAGCCTATAATGTATTGCCTTTAGCCTTATTATCACCTTTGTGAAGTGGAACAGTTTTGCCTTCCTTCTACTCCTTTGGACTTATCTGCTGCAAGCCTCTTGTTAAACAGGTAGGACAAGGCTGATGCTAACTGCCTGGAACATTCCTTCAGGACACGTGGTGATTTTCTTGGTCTGATTTGCTCACTTATGAATGTACTGCACTTTTGATGTCCTTGCCAAGTGAGTCACTTTCAAAAACCTGCTCTTTGTACTCAAGCAACTGATTGTTAGCATTGTTCATCTTGTGTACCTCCAAAATGCCTTTTTCCAGATTTCATCCATAATTCCCTTGTTCAATTTCACACCCAACTTATTCAGCCTTTTGACCTTAAGAATACATTCACACATTGATACTGATATGCATTTCTTTGTCAGTTCCTAAGCAGCATTTATTTCCTTACCACTCAACTTCTCCTTCCATGCTATAACTCCAAGCAGTCTTCTAAGCTTGTAATAATCAAAGCCTTTTACTTCACATATATCATTTCCTCACAGAATTCTTCATATAGCCAGCCACAACTATGGGATCACTTCTTGATTGCTCACAAAGTGAAGGGAAGTACAAACCTTACAATTATATCCTGTGATGAAATGGTCTGATCCAAAACTCTCGATTATCACATGGCCACCTTAACATACTCCTTGAGGTGGTTCTCTCGACAACGAGAAATTTCATTATTCTTATTCCGAAATGTTATCTCTTCATTCTAATCTATACTACCATAAATAATCATCCTTTCCTTGTTCACTAATTGAAATTGTTTATGTATTTCTTCATCACCATCCTCCACATTTCTTGGCCTATAGCAACATTGGAAGAACGACGGCACGATGCGCCCTTCGATTAGAAAAGACCTAAGTCCGATTCTCGTTATGACGGGAGGAATCTTTATATGGACTTTTTCAATTGAAGGAGAGTTAGCCGAACTCTTATGGAGGTAGCAGGGTTTTTTCTCCAGGAAACTCGGGTTTTTCATCCTGCATACAGACAAATCGGCCCTTACGCAATTTACAGCCAAAAAATACTAGCTATGGTGGTTGTGGGCAGTAGATGGTATTGATGTAGGTGATGGGAGTAGAGGTTCTGTATAGTAGTGGAGACAGATAGATATACAGTAGGTGTCCTCCCACAATGAGTCTTTGGACTCCTTGGAAGTGTCACGAATAATAATAATAACAAACACATCCTAAATATCTCTTCCTATCAATCTCCACCTCACAACCATTGCCATTATTCCCTCTTTCATGTCTACTTATCATTTGTTCACTGGGCATCCACAGATGCCATATGGTCACTCCGATGCTCGGTGATGTACCACACTAGGCCTCGCCATGTAGTCCTGTTGTATGCTTTTCTGGAGGCTTCAACTCTCTGAAGATCAGTCACTCCACACACACCATCCATATCATTGACAGTCTATCCCTTCCTGTTTTTCCAGGAACTTTACCTTCTATTACTGTTCTAAGAAGTCCTCCTTTCACTGTGTCCAAAATGTTTTAACTTTCTTCTGCCAATATCCTTAAGCCTTAAAGTTCTACTGATTTTTTCTAACATCCACTCATGTGTATACCTTTCAGCATGATATCATCAGCAGCCTTTTGTAACACCACATCTCTAAAGCAGCTATCCTTTTCTGATCTGACTTCTTTATGTTCCAAGTCTCACATCCATAAGTTGCTGTTGGAAAAACTGCATCCAAAATCATCAACGTTGTTACCATGGAGATAGATCCATCCTTCCAGATTTTAAACAAGCCTCCGACTGTTGTTTTTAGCCATTCCTAATCTTAGTCTGACATCTTATGAACAGCAATTCTTCGTATTAATAATGGATCCCAGGTACTCAAACTTGCTGAATTCGATCTTTCTCCATTAAGGTACACCTGTTTCTGAACAGCTTCCCTGTTTATATTTTCTTTGAGAACCATTATCTTTGTCTTGACAGTCTTCTGTTATTATTGATCTTGTTAACTTCATCAAGAATTTGTTCTTGTACTTTCTTGTCATTACAGAAGAATATAGTATCATCACTTATATGGCAAAAGGATCTTATCTCAGGTACCCTTACCTTTCCTAAAACCTGCTTGTTCCTTGGGCATCAACTTGGACCTCAATCCTATTCAGCATGATCTTCAATAACATTTTGCTTGCATGAGATATTAAACTAATAGTTCTTGCACAGCTCCCTTCTTATGTAGTAGTATGAAAATTGAATTCTTCCTATCTCTAGGGCATGATCCTGTGTCCCACATCCTTGTAATCAATATATGAAACACTCTTATCCTCCATCCCCAGTGGCCTTAATTAACTCTGCTGGGATTCCATCTGCTCCTAGGGCCTTATCAGAACTTTCCTCATGAGAGGGCTACTCCATATTTTCTTTATCCCTTCTTATGTGGCGTTTGTGTTCACAAACGCTACATTAAATATCTCCACTATGGTAAAACAACCCTGCCAGACGACGCACTTCACACATGTAGCAGAATAAACTGTAAAAGGCATCAAGTTCCTGTACCGCACCATAACCTGGTTTGAAAGAAAATTTAAAGAAGCCTGCGGAGTGCTTAAACATCATTCAAATCTGAACAAGAATGATGGTTTAATTATTACAAAAATATGGATGACCCATCTTCAACCAGTAGAGCATCCAGAACAACTCCAATTAGAAAATCTTAATACAGAGAACTTCATAAATTGTTTAATACAGTTCATTTTTTAATGTTTTTTTTATTTTATTATAATATTTTTTCCGCCAGAGATTACCTGTGTAGTGTATTGTCATGTATCTTGTATCCTGTGCAGATGTATGTTTTCCTGATGATGACCTCAATACAGAGGTTGAAACATCGACTGTTACTTTCTTAAATGTTAAGTAATTTTTCTAACACGTGTGTTGCCTCCATCAATTTTATACTATGAATGCTGACCACCATGTGACCTTAAAAATGAATTATATTCTATTCCCATTAGGATATCATTCCAATGATTCTGTGGAGTATGAGGAGGAATGTGGAGGGTATGCATCGGCAAATTTGCATGATGAGTGCAGGTCGAGTAATTATTATGAGGACACATGGGTATAAGGAATTGGTCACAAGGAGATTATTAATAGTCGTTAAGAGATAATTACCTGAGACAGCATGTAATGAAAGGGACAAGATGTTCGAGTGTTGGATCTGGTCATAACATTGGAGAACATATCAAACACCAATTTAGTCATACGGTCTCCACTTGGAGAATGATCACGTGGTCTTGACCTGGGAGATTGTAAGAAGTGCAGAATTTTCTGTCAAGAAGGGGTATATGTGGAATTACAAGGCTGGTGATTATGGCAAGCTGAGAAGTCAGCTTTCAGCAGTACTATGGCATGAGCATTTGAAAAGGAGAGATGTTGATTATGCATGGGAGATTTTCAAAGGACATTTAAAGAAAGCAGAATTGGAGGAAGTATAAAGAAAATAGTGATCCGCATACCCATGAGTAGTACAGGCAAGGAGGGTGACCTATATGGTAAGGAAGGCCAAAGCTAATTATGAGAGAAACTAGCTGATGAGTCCAAAAGAAATCGTAACGAGTTCTTTCAATATGTGGCAAGTAAAAGGAAGAATAACTAACGAAGGATGCTTTAAAAAGTGTTTACGGCAGTAAAGTAACAGAAGCAAATACAAGTAGTTGAGTTACTCAGCGATTATTTTGCAAAAAAGTGTACCACATTGACTGTGATATTGCAATGCCGAATATGTCACTCACTGATCTGAGTAATGAGAGTAAGAAGAAATAGAGGTGCTTAATGCTAACACTGCCACAAGGGTAGCACATTAGAGCGCAAGTGTTTCGAGAACATGCAAGAGAATAGAGTGGAAAGATGAAAATAATTCCACCGCATAAGGGAAGCTTCAAGACAGAAGTAGCATATTATAGTGGTTAAAGTGTTGGAAAGATTCATGAATATTAGAATTCAAGACAGAAATATAATACTTTATAAGGAACATCATGGTTTTGTGAAAGGTAGGTCTTGTCTTAGTAACTTACTTTCTATAAAAAAAAAAGAAACAGTGGAGTTTGATAAAGAAACTCCTTACTTGGTGACACTACTGGACTTTGCAGAGCCATTTGACAGGATCCCTCATGAAACTGTTGCATAAAAATTGGAGCAAGTGGGAATGGATCTGAAACTGGCGATTTAGATTAGAGGGTGGCTTATGGAGTAGCTGAGTCAAGGAAAAGGCATGTGATCAGTGGTGTACCTCAGGACTCAGTACCTGAACCTCTGTTTAATTTGTACACTAATGATATTGGAAATAATTGGACAGGAAATATCCACTTGTTTTCTGATGATGCAAAGTTGGGAAGAGCAATAATCAAGAAGGTGATGTAGACATCTTGCAGAATGACTTAAAATTTTGGCAGTATGGGCAAAGATAAATAACTGTCAGTTCAACATGGCTAAGTGTAAAGTGATGCACTTTGGGATGATGAGATCATATGCTGTGTAATATATTAATGGAACTGAACTGCAAGGAATTCTTGAGGCAATGGACTTGGGGGCTTTTGTGGACAGAAACGTGAAGTTTAGGGGACCTCTTGTAAAGGTGGCCAAAACAGCAATTTAAATTACATTTGTTGAATACACTGACAAGTAGGAACAGGGTAGTTATTGTTCCACTTCATAAGGCATTAATAAAGCGACATCTGGACTACCGCACACAGATCTGTTGACCGGAATTACTTGATGGAGCGGTGGAGAAGATCCAGAGGCAAGTGAAAATAATTGTTGCAGGTCTGTGGAATGTTTCTATGAGAATAGATTCAAGGTCTGTGGGCTCCAAAAACACTAACTGATAGGTATAAGAGAAGTGATATGATAGAAGCATATAAGTTAAAGGGATTTTATAAGATTGATACCGATGACTTTTCTGCAGAGTACAGGAAAGGGGGGAATGAAGGGGGAGGGGAGTCATCCGTGGAAATTCTGTAAACTTGTGGTTAAACAAGGGTGTTAGGACTAGAGTTTTTAATTGGAAGATGGTCAATGTGTGCGATGCACTGCCAGAGGTGATTGTGAATGCTCCGTCTGTGATGACCTAGTTTCTGATAGGTACTGTGCGAATAATGGTTTGCATGTCAATGTAGGGTCTCCCACAATGAGTCTCCTAACTCCATGGAGACACTTATAATAATAACAAACTCAATCAGGGGAACAATTTCATCTCCCTTATTTCTGATACTCCTGGCATTTTGTAAAGAAACACAGCAGCTTACTTTTAGGTCTATAACCAGGTGGTGGATAGGGATTAGAAATTTCTGGGACCATTTATCTAAAACAGTGCATTTTGGCAAAATACGCTGCTTCAAAAAAACAAGTCATGTTAGGGTTCAGGACCACGATGACAGCAGTTCCTTGTTGTATTCTGTCTCCTGAACGGTTTTCATTGACAGCTTGAGCTCGCTATCAGACATGATTGAAGGATGAAGCCTAGCTGTCTGCTCATCTTAAAAACCAGTTTCTGTTGAGGAGAAAACCTTCTTGCCAGTGCCAAAGATCAATTGACTCATGATCCATCTGAGAAATGCCAAGAAAAAAAAATTCTGGTTCGCGTCCAGAGTTGAATCTATAATCGTGCTTCTTCAAGTTGCCTTAACACTGCAGAAGCAAATGCTATTCCCATAAGGCTACAAAAGGCAGCATGAAAACCAGCTTATTTTGATCATTAATTCAAAACCGAAATTACCTACCGTTAAAATCTGTGTAGACGCTGTCCTTCAGGTAGGCTCCGGAACCAAAATCAATGAGTTTAATTTCATCTCTGTTCAGGTCCACCAGAACATTTTCGTCCTTAATATCCCTGTGAATGACACCTTCTCTATAGCAAGATACCACCGCTTCAACTATCTGTCGGAAATACCTTTGCGCTAACTGTTCTTCGAGAGCTCCTTTCTCGTTAATCACTTCAAACAAATCTTTCGACTTCTCGGGCCTCTCCATTACGATATGGTATGAATCTCCGATGTCAAACCAGTCAATAATGGTAACAACACCGGGGATGTGTCGCACTCGATGCATTAAGCATATCTCCAAAGGCAAACGACGTCCATTCATCTATAAATGAAAGGGGGAAAGAGAATTAAGTTCACGTGATCTCTCATCATGCTGCTTAAAATCATTAGAATAAGTATGTCATACAGTCACATTATGGAATGCTTAACATCTATTGAATTTCATGTTATTTAGTAATGCTGTTTTAAACGATTATATTTAAACATCCCCCGATAGTGGTGGGGGGGGGGGTATGAATAATTGATAAATCTGACTAATACTTCGCAAATTTCTTTCCCAATGATATCGGATATGAAAACAATCAGTCCGTTAAATTATGAAATATTGCCCACATCAATGTGATTATCACTCTTGTTGAAACCGAACGTTCAAGTTTCACTCGTAAAGTACCCTTTCTTCTATACCACCAACGTAGTTTAACGTTAATTCATTCGCAGTTTACGCTAGAATTAGTAGTTATTCAAATATGTTACAAGGAGTCGGTAATGCAATTTTGTAATATAACTTAAAAACATTCAGAATACAAAATGACTCTTTTTTTCTAATTAAGTAATAACTAAATAACTTTCCTAATTAAGCGATTTAAAAAGTTGAAACTAAAGAGCTTCATCGCTACATTAATGTTTAAAGTAAAAAGGAATAAACACTGAAAACTAAACAAGTTCCATAAAATATAAAATCTCAGCCTTTCACATGGCCGTAAAATGTGCAAGACCGTAAAATGAATGAAGGAGACAACGATTTTTACTACAGAAAAAAACACTTAAAGAATCGAACTTACCTCTCCCCATTGTATTACTTTCACCTTCAGTACATGCTTTACGGCAACCTAAGAAATTAAAAATAAAATTAAGCAACTGAAAAACAAAATATATTTATGAAGTACGACATTTCAAATTCAAGAGTTGAATTAGGAAACTCACCGGTGCGTTATCCTTTAACCTCACACCCTCATAAACTGACCCAAACCCTCCTTTACCTAGAAGTCTGCCTATCACGTAATGTTGCGAGGACTCCTTCCAAGTTATTGCACTCTTGGAAGGACTATCTGGCTGTTCTTCTATTTTTTTAGAACGCTCTCTATTTGGATCATTACTGAATTGGCTCTGTTTATGTAAATAAACTTTGTCAACTCGAGTTGAACAATCGGGCTGTTCTACTACATTTCTATAACGGCGTTCATGCGATTCTTTACTACGACGCTCTTTATTTGGATCATTACTGAAATGGCTCTTTTTACGTAAATGAACTTTCTCAACTCGAGTTGAAATATCAGGCTGTTCTACTATATTTCTATGACGCCGTTTATGCGATTCGTTACTAGAATGACTCTTCTTACCTAAATCAGAGCTGTCGGCTCCTCTTCTACTCTTGGAAGAACAACCAGGCCTTTCTCCTGAATTTTCGGTTCTCTTACCCCTTTGACGCGAAATGCGCGAACCCATACTTGAATGCCCGTGAAACAATTACAGGCGAGCGTTGGGGTGAAGTCTTCGAGATTTTCTTATTCAAACTTAAAAATTTCGTGGTGGAGACTTTTTTTAAGTGTAAAAGTAGTGGAAGGTCTGTGAACAGAAGGAAAATGAAAAAGGGGAGGAGGTAAATAGGCTAAAATTATAAAGGAACTGTAAACTTATTTTTTGTTAAAAAGGGGCGGGGGGAATAAAAAGGCAAAAATGTTGCTGATGAATATTTTGAAACTTATTTGATTATAAATGCTTGACAGTTGCAGTTGGTACACGGCCCTGATCTAAACTGCTGTGCGCAGGTTTTGTAGTCTTGGTCCCTTCCAAATCATAGAGGGACGAAGCGACTGCGGAGAGGATGCAAAAACCGACTGACAAAAATTATTTCAGAATTAGCATGTTAGCTACGAGAATCAGTTAACCGCATCTAATCTACATCGTTTGGTAGAAGGAAGAAACGATGTAATGATACGACATACGTTTATGCTGTTGAGATATTTATCGGATGGATGCGGAATAAATCTTTGAAAATATTCGAATAGCAATATTTTCTTGGGTTGTGTCCACATCCAAGTTTTTCATCCTCAGATCCTTTTCCACCAGTCCCCATCTCTTCTTTCGCCGCACCCGCTTCTCCTTTTTCTCCTATTCGAATATTTTCGAATAGGAGAAAAAGGAGAAGGTCCATCGCTAGAATTTGTGTAAGAGATCGGTATCTTTTATATTATTTATTATTATTTTATTTATTAATACATGCAGAATGGAATTAATTGTTAAGAGTGTAAATAATTCCATAACGAGACGATTCTGTTGTAATATTCGGCGAAGTGCAGCATTTCATAATTGATATGAAAACTTCTCCCTAATGTACAATAATGCTAATTTAGGAGTATATCACAAGCTGGATGGAGGAAATGGAAAGAGATGCGATAAGAGGATGCCGATCAATCTAAAGGGCAAAATGTACAGGACAGTAGTGAGACCAGCTGTGACGTATGGTATGAAAACTGTGGCCCTGAGGGAAAATAACATCAGCAGGGTGGAGGTAGCGGAGATGAGAACGCTTAGGTGGATGTGCGGTGTGACCAGAAAGGATCGTCTGAGAAATGACTATGTGAGGGGAACGGTGAAAGTTACGAACTTAGGAGCGAAGATACAGGAGGCAAGGTTTTCGTCCCACATACCCGTCCTCCCTCCTCGTCACATTTGGTCATGTGACGAGGAGGGAGGACGGGTATGTGGGACGAAAGGTCATACAGATGGATGTGCAGGGGAGGAGGAAGCCAAAGAAGAGATGGGGAGCTGGCGGAGGAGGATCTAAGGAGATGAAGAACTTGGATGTGGACTTGGCTTAAGTGGGATAAGCTTCACCCTGCTTAAGTGGGATATGCTTCAAAAGAAGAAGATCACATTCTTACACATATATTGTTATCAAAATTAGTGGTGTAATCAGAGGCGCCCCGTGGGTACGAGGTGCGTTTGTTTAAAATTATAGCTCCCATAAAACAGGGGAGGAGGAAGCCAAAGAAGAGATGGGGAGCTGGCGGAGGAGGATCTAAGGAGATGAAGAACTTGGATGTGGACTTGGCTTAAGTGGGATAAGCTTCACCCTGCTTAAGTGGGATATGCTTCAAAAGAAGAAGATCACATTCTTACACATATATTGTTATCAAAATTAGTGGTGTAATCAGAGGCGCCCCGTGGGTACGAGGTGCGTTTGTTTAAAATTATAGCTCCCATAAAACAGAATTTGCAAATTAAAATGAAGTTTTAAATGAAATGGCGTCCCACCTGATCAGGCGCCCTTGTGCCGGGAACAACCTGCACACCACGGCGCTGGGTGTAATAATAATAATAACCACATTATATAGCCATCGAAAGGCTTTCTGCCATAAATAGAGCAAAGACATTTTAATTTCCATGCAGCCTTATTGGTTTTGTGATCAGTTTGGATATCCGTTAGATGTTTTAAAGGTTTTTCCAGCTGGGCTTCACCTGCCCTTCCACTATGGTGACCAACTTTAGTCGGGGAATTATTTCATCACGTTTCCTAATACACACTCATGTTCACAGAAACCGCATCACCAGCAGTATCCATGTTTCTTTTTCTTTGTGTGTGTGTGTGTGTGTGTGTGTGTGTGTGTGTGTGTGTGTGTGTGTGTGTGTGTGTGTGTGTGTGTGTGTGTGTGATTAACTTCGAATGCCTATTTGAAAAGGCATAATAACACAGCAATTGTCACACATAATAAAGAAGGTGATATAACATTTTTATTTTCGATTAATAATTGCCTATTTTTAGTACAAGTTGTGACATAATCAGGAAATGACAACAAACTTGACTAAATTAGCTGTATGTAGGATGACATTCAAGCCAATTTTAACTTAGGGATATGACAGCTGGGTTAGAAATAAAACCCGTGACCAAAGACTAGAGACCGCAGATATGAGAGTCCTGAGAATGGCGTGAGCAGATGGCATCAATGGCAATATCATATTAAAAATGAGAATATCAGGAAAGAACTTGACATTGTTAGCATTCAGGAATGCGTTAGCACAGCTAATCTCAGGTAGTATGGTCACTTAAATAGAATGGACGAGGAAAGATAAAGCGAAACAAGAGTTCGCTTCCAGGCTGGCAGGAAAAAGAGCCAGAGGAACACCATGATCCACCAAAATATAAGTGGATTGATACTGTACAAAGTGCCTTAGACGATAGAAATATAAGATCTGATAATGTTGGTCTTCACAAGCAACAGATTGATTTGGAGGAAAATTGTACACAGGAAGTTAATAATGATGAACATTTTTCATGTAGTACTATTATATCCTGTACACCCCTTGAAGGTGCATGTCAGGAATTTGATGATGATGAACAAACCACAAAATTGCCAATATTTTGTGGTTTGTCACGGGAAAAACAAATACGGATATAAAAATTTAGTTCAACTGCACACTTTTACTATTCCAACCTAAAATTTCACTTTATTATTATTATTATTATTACGGGCAACCCCGAGGGGTCCTAAGACGCATCGAGGGAGGCCCGAAACATTATGTCAAGAATAACTATTCAACATCCACACAGTATCTATCATGCTTTGTCTTGAACTCATTCACAGTCATGACACCCACAACAGACTCTGGCAGCTTATTCCACTTATTCAACACTCTCCGAGTAAAAAACCTCGTTCTAACACCCTTGCTAACCACACTCTTGCATAGTTTCTATGTATAGCCCCTAGTCCTCCCACCACCAGTCATGTTCTGAAAAATATCCTCTGAATTAATCTTATAGAAATCCTTCAGTAAGTTGAACATCTCCACCTATCAACCAATTTTTGCAATCCACAAATCTTCAACCTGTTCTCATAAGGTTCATTCCATAGACCTGCTATCATTTTGGTCACTCGTCCCTGGATCCTCTCCACCTCCTCCCCATCAAGAAGAAACCCTGGCGCCCAGATCTTGGCACAGTAGTCAAGATGGGTCTTATCAAGGCTCGATACAGAGGAACACTAACTTGCTTGTCACTGTTCGTCAAAATATTCTTCAGTATCCAAGTGATTTGATGAGCTGATTTAGCCACTTTTGTAATGTCCCCCCCCTAAACTTCAATTCCCTAACTACCAAGACTCCCAAATCCCTGGCCTCATCAATCTCCTGGAGTACAGTTTCACCAATGTGGTATACTGCTGCTAATCTTTTCACCCCAAAATGCATAACCTTACACTTTGGCAAATTAAATTGACATCCATTCTCCTTAGCCCGATCCTCCAATCTATCCGAATCATTTTGCAAAAGTTTGACATCATGTGCATTTACTCTTGCTCTACCCAACTTTGTATCATCACCAAACAAATGAACAGTTCCTCTCAGATCCTTTCCTATATCCTTATTGAACAAATTAAACAGCAGTGGTCCAAGAACAGAACCCTGTGGCACACCACTTGTCACAGGTCGTCTATTGGACTCTACCCCTGAATAAACTACTCTCTGATATCTCTCCATCAACCACCCTCCTATCCATCTCACCAACCTTATATCCATCCCCATATGCTGCAGTTTACTGATTAGAATTCCACGTGGTTAGCAAGGTCCAGGAGAATCACTGTAAACCCATTACCCTTATCCAGTTTAGCCGTCACTGTGTTAAAAAACGTGAGCAAGTTACTGAGACATGATCAACCCTTCACAAAATCATGCTGTCCCCCATACAGAATTTCATTTTCTTCTGTCCATTCCATTATTTTTCTCTTGACTACTTTCTCCAAAACCTTGACAACGACTCCTAATATGCTGATCGGTCGGGTAATTTAAAACAGCAATCTTGGGACCTCTTTTATGCAGTGGAGCTATTTTCCCCTCTTTCCACCCCCTCGGGACTAACCCAGACCCGAGATTCAAATTAAACAAAATGGTCAAGGGTGTTGACAATTCTTCAGCCGCTTCACGTAAGACCCGAGCTGGTATATCATCCAATTCCACAGATGTATTTACATTAAACTTTTGTAATATACTATTTACCTCCATTTCATTCACCTCAATTCCTGTATAAGCTATTGGTTCCTTCATTCCTGCAATATCACCACCTGGATGATATACTCTTGCAAAGTGCTCGCTCAGTAATTCCGCTATATCAACTGATTCGGTTACTTTCTCCCTATCATCGGCATTCCTTAAAATCATTCTGCCGTATATATTTTTTCTTTTACTTGCAGCATATCGAAAAAACTGTTTGGGATTCTCTTTAGCTTGCGTGGCTAATTTCCTTTCATAATCCGCTTTTGCTTTTCTTAGCACACTCGTTACCCTTCTGGCCTGTGATTTATACTATTCATGGACCAGCAGGTCACCTTTCTGCTTAAATTCTTTCCACAGTTTTTCTGTTTAGTACTTCGTGATTTTTATGCCTCTCTCCTTTATTACAGCTTGGCATCGGCGGGGGCATTGAGAAAATGAATTTCCTGATGGATGCAACTATCAATTCATGGTTCCATATCATATAATAACGCCTTGGAGCTACCGAAGTGTTTTGTCTTCTTCTTATGTATTTCCGTGTCCATTTGGTATCACAAATTCTCAATAGGGTTGAGATCTGGGCTGTTTCCTGGCCATGGTACTCGCTGTGTCGAGTGTTCATTGAGCCATTTATTAACCTTCGTCAAAAATTAAAGTTTTTTAAGCGCTAAACTCAGTTAGTATGGTACAATTTACCCTTATAATAGCATTACTTACTACATAGGCAAAGTGGATATTAGATGCAGCACTATTTCAAAGCCGAATAAAGAAACTATGAACATTTGGTAAGTTGACTAAAGAACTTAGAGCTTGCGGGAATACATTCCTCGGTGTCCTCCGATTTGCCTTAGTATGGACTACTTAAAAGAATATAAGCGCTGCCCAAGCGTCCATATATTCGACTTTTATCAGTCCATTTAATAATGGTTTCGCTGGCCTGAGAGCTGTTTCGAACTGGTTGGTTCTCTTCAGAGACCAGGCAAAAACCTTAAGAGAGAAAAAACTCTCAGTCCTAAGGAACTTAATATGAGAGAAATATATTTCCCGTAAGCTAACTCTCGGTCGGTGCATAAAAGTAATTACTAAAATAAAGAGCCAAAGGTTCGCTGATGTAAAATTACATAGGCAAGGTGGATATTAGTTGACCAGAGAACTCACTGTTGAACACCAGACAGTCGGGATTGAATTTTCCCACTGATAGTCTTCAAACTGTCTGCTGGTGCACTGCAGGTTAAACTTTCCTCGTTCGAAAAAAAAAATTACTCTTTTCCACTTTTCCACTCTCTTGGGTTAACAAGGGCTTCCTTTAGAACCCCTATCAGTATGAGTCGAATGGGTCTTCTCCGGACAGTTACAGAGCTTCCCACAACTCCCGTTTGTTCTTTCCAGTCCTGTTTCAGTACTCTGGACGACGCACGGCGATTTTTGACGCAGAGCCGCTTTAAAATCCGAACTTGGCATGGTGTAGATAGTAAATTTCTTCCTGTCCCCTTCTTCTATTCAGCAGATCCGGTTTCCTTCACTTTCGACAGCAGCCGTATCGCAGTAGATTGACTACAGGACACGTTTTAGCTATTTCACGAAAGGAACAGCCTTCTCTATTCAAGGCGCGAGTCAGACTTTTTCTGCGAGGTATTAATTGCACGTAACTAGCGATCTCAGTACGAAAATGCGAACAGTAGCTAGCGATGTTTATTTATAATATGAAAAATTCTGACGCAATAACCGTAACTATTACATTATACAGAAACTCGTGGAATCATAGATGATGTAATACAACGGACCATCTAATGATAAACCAATGAAAATGACCATTCAACTACAATGATAAAAATTATATTCATGTAAGGTGATGCCATTTCTATGAGCATGAGTGTATATAAGTGGATTGCAGAAGTGATTTTTATAGGATCGACGCGAGGGAAATGTTACTGCACTTCCTAGCGGGAACAGAACAAGGGATCATTCCTGGAAGTTGAATAAAGGTGTGGTTAGTAAGGATGTAAGGACTACATTTTTTACTCGGAGAGTTGTGAATGAGTGGAATGGGTTGCCAGAGTCAGGTGTGAGTGCTTTGTCTATTAATCTCTTTTTCTGTTTCTATTAATGGATTCAAGGAGAGGTATGATAGATCATGTGGATCGATCGGGTCTCCCGCGATGACTCTTCGGACTCCATGGAGGTGTCTGTATAATAATAATATTTTTTAAATAATATTTTTTTAAAAGTAATCATAATAATTTTTATTACTCTGAAATATTTACATGTGTGAAATAATCATCTTGAGTGACATCCCAATATATTATTTTACAAAGTTAAGCATTAAGTGCTGCATGTGCATGGTTCATTTTCAACAATAGATTAATTAGATTCCAATTAAGAAGAAAATATTGTTTCAATAATAATTTTTTGCTGACATATATGTTATATATTTACAACACATATCGTTCTAATATTAACAATGAAGATAACACACAGCTTTTATATAATGAATAAGTAATATGTAACTGTAGTAATTGGTAATTTCCAGTTGTAGTTGAATAACATTTTTTTAGAATAAGAATAAGTTTATTGTCATTCATATATACATATATAGAGTATTTACAATTACAGTATATAATTTAGATTAAGTACAAATATATAAACGCATATAAATTATAATAAGAATGCAGCATTTTTTCTTTTATATTTTCTTTTCTTTTTTTTTTTGCAATTTCACTAATGTATTTACAATGCTATATTTACAACACATAAAAATTTTTTTATAATAATGAAATAATTTTTAGAGTAAGTATGTTGATTTCTAAAATGTTTACACAATTACAATAATCATCTTTAGTGACATTCCAACTTGTAATTTTTACAAAGTTCAGCAAGTAGTGCTGCATTGTGATTTTTTTCTGCATTGCATTTGAATTAAAATTTTGGTAATAATACTTTTTTGCATCTATATTTACAACACATGTTCTTCTAATAATATGATAATGTGTCAGATAAATTACGTACATGTATTCATTCCAGAATGCTAGGAAAATATCTTATTTAAATTGCATAAATAATGATCTTAACAATGTGTTTTACATCTTTTTTCACATTCATATTTACAATGATCCGTTTAAATTTATTATGATTCGTTTTTTATTAAATTGTTTATAATATTTACTTGTTTCTTTGCCTGGGGGAGACCTGACCCCTACCAGACTCGTCCCTCGGTTGGCAGACGAGGGAAACCCCCCGGGTTGCTCCGAATAAAGAATAAGGAGTCGTGGACCAAAGGATGCAGCAGAGGAGTGGCAAGCCGGCTGTATTATTCTGCCATTCAACCCTACGAATCAGGAGTCTCCACTGTGTCAAGAGAATGTTACTGCGTCAGAGGAAACCGACGCGACTGATCCTAGATCACAGGGAGCAGTCGAGAAGTTTAGTATGTGGTCAGCCAATACAGTTTCGCATCTGTTAACCTTAAATATAAGGACACTGTTAAACCCTTGGAAAATAATTTTGATGGAAAAAGAACTTGCCAGGATGAAATGGGACATTGTAGGTTCGGCTGAAACCCATTGGACAGGAGAAGGAGTTATAAATCTAAATTCAGGAAAACTATTCTACTCGGCCAGAGAGGACAATATTCATAGAGAAGGAGTCGCCATTTTAGTGAGTAATAGTCTACAAAATGCAGTCATCGCCATAGAACCACATGGCCCAAGAATGATCGCTATCAGATTAAAAGTTAAAGAAAAAAAAATGTTCACTTTACAGTTATTCAAATCTACGCCCCCGACCAGTCACATGAAGATGAAGAAATCGATACCTTTTATGATAAGTTGCAAGATCTAATAGACAAGAACAATAAGAAAGATATATTAATAGTGATGGGAGATTTTAATGCCAAAATTGGGAAGTTCACCCCAGGCATGGAGGATGTGATGGGCAGGTTTGAAGTTGATAATAGAAATGAAAGAGGTGAAAGAATATTAGAATTTTGTAAAGCAAATAATCTATTTTTCTGTAACACCCTTTTTCCCCATAGACCTTCCCACAAACACACATGGACCTCACCAGATGGTACAACAAAGAACTGTATTGATTACATTCTAATTAAATGCAATTGGAAATCATCAGTGCAAAATGTTAGAACTTGAAGAACTCCAAACTTCGACACTGACCATGAACTGCTAGCAGCAAAAATTAAACTAAAATTCAAGTATCGTAAATCACGAGCTCCTATCAACAAAGTGGATCTAACAAAGCTGAAAGAGAAATCTATGCAATATAATTATCAGACACTAATAGGAAAAGGGTTTAGAAGATTATCCTATGACAATATAGAAAATATATGGAATCAAGGTAAAAAAATTGCTACAAGTACTGCAAGAAATATACTTAGTACAACATCAAGACCAAATCATGAATGGATAACCCCTGAAATTCTAAATACTTTAGAAGAAAAAAGAGCAGCGAAGCATATATTAAATATAAAAAATACAGAAGAAAATAAACAACATTATAAGAATCTTAAAAACAAAATTGATAAAATGTGCATATCTGCCAGAAATAACTGGTTGGAGGAAAAAGCAAAACTGTGCGAAGAAGCTAATAAAAGAAATCATAATAAAACGGTGTTCAAAATTATCAAAGAATTAACTAAGATTATAAAGATAAACAATTAACGATGAAAGATAAAAACAATCTAGAAACTGGGTCAAGACAAAATATTAAAATAATTTAGAATGATTACTATCAAACATTATTTCAAAAAGAACAGGAGGAGGAAAGTATAACAGAAAACAGGATATATGAAAAGGCACCACCTCAGCAGAAATTATAAATGCAATAAACCAAATGAAACTTTCAAAAACTACAGGTAAATATGAAATAGCTATAGAACTATGGAAATATGGTGGCAAGGAAGCCATTAATTTCTTAATGAATTTATTTAATCAAATTCTTTATACTGGAGTAATTTCAACTGACTGGAAAACAAGAATTATTAATGCCAATTCACAAAAAAGGAGACAAAAGAATATGTGAAAATTATAGACCCGTAACACTCGTAAGTCATAGTTATAAACTATTCATTCGAATTATACAAAGGAGAACAGGTGCTTACAGAAAAATCATAGAGGAAAACCAAGCAGGATTCAGGCCACATAGATCCACTGTAGACCATATCTTCTCCATTAGTAATACAGCAGAAAAATATTGGGAATACAACCTGCCCCTATACTGTTGTTTTATAGATTTTAAGCAAGCCTTTGATTCAGTTAATAGAAACACATTGATTACTATCCTAAAAAAACGTAAATATTAATTCTGATATTTTCACATTTATCACAAATTATTATGGAGACACCAAATCTTTTGTTAAAACAAACAACATTAAAACCGAGGATTTCAGAGTCGAGAAAGGTGTAATGCAGGGTTGCCCTCTCTCACCTCAACTCTTTATCATCTTCCTAGAAGAAGTCTGTAAAACCATAGCTGATGAACCAGGTGTAAAAACCAATGGTACCAACATTAATCACATAAAATACGCGGATGATATCATTATTTTATCATATTCCAAACCACAGCTAGAAAAAACTATTAATATTTTAAATGACTCTTGTAAAACTGATGGTGTGAAAATAAATCTTCAAAAAACAAAAATAATGAAGATGGGTAGAGAAGAAGAAAATATTTCTATAAATCTTGAAAATCACCCGCTGGAACAAGTTAATAAATATGTTTATCTTGGCAGTCTTATATCTAGTAGCCTCAACAATATGGAAACAGTAAAACACCGGCTAAACCTAGGTTGGACCAACATGAATAAACTAAACAAAATATGGAAAAATAAAAAAATCCCAACGAGTCTAAAATTAAAATTATATAAAATAATTATTATCCCAACAATTATGCTTCAGAAGCCTGGAGATTAACTCAACAACCAATCAAGAAAGTTCAAGCATTTGAAATGAAATGCCTCAGAAAAATTAATAATACCCACTGGATGCAACACAAGACTAATGATCAAGTCAGAATAGATTTAGACTTCCCAGGTAATATAATAGACACAATCATTAAGCATCAACTGAGATGTTTGGTCATATTCAGAGAATGGCCCCTCATAGACTCCCATATTTAGCTCTGAATGGATATATAGGAAGAAAAAGACCTAGAGGCAGACCAAGACGTACTTGGATAAAGTTGCTGAAAGAACATTCCCATCTGCCCAGTTATAGAGTCATGATTGAGATGGCTAAAGATCGCGATAAATGGAGAACCTTTCTTCTTAGTGGAGTCAACCCATTATCAAGTGGATGAGAGGAAATGAAATGATGTTTCTTTGGGTGACTTCTTCCTCGAAGCTTTCCAGAGATTATCTGAATAATGTTATCAGTATCTTCATCTTACTGACTGTTTTGTTACATAATCTGCAGTCTTTCTTTGATTAAAAGGATTACATGTAGATGAACGAGGCGGATTAATCCCACCTACTTCGAAGCTTGGATTAGCTTTTATGAAGAGAGTGGGATTTAGCCTTCACTATTTATGTTGTTGTTGTTGTTGTTTATGCATGGGATGTAGGCATTGAATGCTGTTGATTTGTGATGTGTAAATTAGTGTTAATGGTATATTAACTTTGTTGGCATTTTTTCCAGAGTTCGTGTTTTAATGTTCTGTAGTTATCTACGTGTTTTAACTTTCTTGGTAAGTTGTTGAGTTGCGTGGGTATCTGATGTGATCTCACAAAAGAACCGTATGAATTGTTGAAGGGTGTGGGGATGTAGAGAGTTGTTGTAGGTCGTGTTATACGATATGTGTCTCTGTGTGTTGTTGAAATAATTCCTTATTAATGTTATGTAGTATAATAATATATGTAGTATATGTAGTATAATAATAATAATAATATTTAATATTTTTAACCACAGTTTATTATCTCTTTCAGAGAAATTACATGAGTGCAGGGTACATTTTGTTACATGTTATTAAAAGTATTATGATTAGGACAATATAATACTATAAATAATGTTAAAGTTAATAGTAATCCTAACAAAAACAATTTACAGTAACAGTTTTACATTAAAATAGTTAAACAGATATTTTCACATTTTGCCATTTGCATTTTTAATTTTACAGCTTGTTTTTATTCATAATTCATATTACAAATACTATTTTGTTAATATTCAATAGATAAGGCTATACGCATTCGTTTCACTTTTCAATAATATATATATATATATATATATATATTTTTTTTTTTTTTTTTTAAATCGACTACAACTACAATGGACAATGAAACTTTACAATTTTACAACTTTACAGTGCTGTACTAACCATGGGTACTATTCAGTACAATAATTTTGTATCACTTTATATGTGTATATATAAAGCGATACAAAATATAGTGATACAAAATAGACCTTTATATATAATATATCACTGTATATATATATATATATATATATATTATATATTATAATATATAGTGATATATATCATAATATAATATCATAATATATATTATCTATCTACATATATATATATATATATATATATATAGATAGATAGATAGATAGATAGATAGATAGATAGATAGATAGATAGATAGATAGATAGATAGATATTTTTTTTTTAATAGTAATAGTAATTTATCGATTGCTAAAATATTTACACATACAATAGACGTCTTCAGTGACATTGCAACTTATAATTTTACAGAGCTCTAAGTGCTGCATTTTCTACATTGATTTCAACTAAAATTTTAATAGTATTTTTTGCCTCTATATTATGTATTAACAATACATGTTCTTCTAATGTTAACAATGAAGTTTATTCAGAATTTTTGTATAATAATTTTTTTTGTTTACATAATTTTTTTCATTATAAGAATAATTTATTACAATATTTTTTCATGTTACATAAGAGTATTATATTAATGATATGAGCCTGTGTAGCTCAGTAGAAGTGGGGTTTGCACTCTATGGTGCTTGACCACACGAAGAAAGGATTTGGTGGTTCAAATCTAGTAGCCGACTAGAGGAAATTTTTTTAAGCCTTTTTTCGGCCGGTTCCGGAGTTAGTCGATCTCTGGCACGGGCTAGCGGGTGTTTTCTCCCGTTCCGTAAACTCAAGAAAATCAACCGTCTAACCCACACTATTTTCAGACATTAAAAATATTGTGTTAGGGTTAGAGACCACGAGATGGCGGCACGCAATGATAGCCCTGGGCTTGCTATCTCTATGATTGGCTACCAGCGGGGATTGAACTGCCCACTCAGTCTCCAAAAGTTAGATAGGGTAAACGGTCCCCTACTCCCTATACGGGAACAACATAGACGTTAGCTAATTTTTTTTTTATTAATGATATCGGGTCAGTATTAGTACCCTTACTTTATAACCTATACACATATGACTTGCCTGCTACCATCTCACGCAAGTTCTGTTATGCTGATGACACTGTAATTGCCATTCGACACAAAAACATGAGTCAGGCTGAAGACGTACTTACAAAAGATCTGAAAACAATAGGTGAATATTATAAAAAATGGAGGCTCCAGCTCAATCCAGACAAAACAGAAGTATCAAGCTTTCACCTTAATAATCACATGGCAGATGTCACTTTGCATATCTTCTTTGAAGGATGTTTACCACGACACAATAAGTTTCCAAAGTATTTGGGCATGACCCTGGACCGCACGTTTGCATGCTGATGACTGTGTGTGATGTGATCTCACAAAAGAACCGTATGAATTGTTGAAGGGTATAGGGATGTAGAGAGTTGTTGTAGGTCGTGTTATACGATATGTGTCTCTGTTGTTTCGATAGGTGATGTTGAAATAATTCCTTGTTAATGTCATGTAGTGTTTCAGGTTCTTAATGTTCAGAATTCTGTGTATCGCCATGTGCTTGTCGGATATTTGTTGTTGCATGTAAGGTGTCCAGATCACTGTTGATACGATTTTCCCGTGTAGTGTTTCTAATTTTGTTAGGTGGCTGTTTGATGTATTTGTATAGACTGTTATTCCGTATCTGAGTAGGGATTCGCAGATACCGTGATATAGGAGTTTTTCTTTTTTATGTTGGATGGAATAATGTCTTAACTTGGAAGACTTTTGCTGCGATGTTCCGAAGATTGATGTGTAGGTATTCTATATGTTTTGTCCATTTAAGGTGGGAATCTATATAGAAACCAAGGTATTTGCATGTGTTACAGGTTTGATTTCGAAAGATTGGCAGGTATTTTTGTTGTTAATGCAGCGGTATGTGGGATAGTGTATCGATAGTGATGCGGGCGTATGATTCTTGGGTTGTGTATTATCAACATCTGTGTTTTGGTGCCGTTGATTAGAATTGCGTTTTGGTGGAAGTATGTTGTCATTTCATTTAGGTCTTGTTGTGCTTTGCAGAGAGCCGTGTTGATGACTGTGTGGATTGCTAGTAGTGCAGTGTCATCTGCGTATTGAAATATTTGGCTTCTTATGGATATGTTATGAACATCGTTAATGTATATGTTGAATAGGGTGGGTGATAACATGGCACCTTGAGGTACACCGTGTTTTACTTGTATACTCCGACTGTGACATGTACCTATTTTTGTTACTTGTGTTCTGTTTGAGAGGTAGTTCTTGAACCATGTATGCAGTCTTCCTCTTATACCTACTGAGTATAGTTTGGTGAGTAGTATGTCATGTTCAAGTGTGTCAAATGCTTTGGTTAGGTGCAGGAGTATAAGGACGGCGTACTGGTTTTTGTCGAGAACTTTGTTTATTGTGTCGGCGATGTCTTCTAATAAAGTAATGGTGCTTTTTGTTTTCTGAAAGCAGTATTGGTTTTGTGAGATGATGTTGTACTTCTGTAAATAGTTCTGTAGTCTGGTGTGTGTTAATTTTTCTAGAATTTTTGAGATGACTGGTAGTGTAGCTATTGGTGTGTAGTTCTGAGTATCGTTTCTTTTGCCGTGTTTGTATATTGGCGTAATTTTTAATAATAATAATAATTCTTCTTCTTCTTCTGCAGCTTCTCCCACTTAAGTGGGGTCACTGTTTGTTATGAGTCTCCTCCACACCTTCCTGTCTTGGGCTGTCACCACATCCAAGTTCTTCATCTTCAAGTCCTCTTCTACCAGCTCCCTCCATCTCTTCTTTGGCCGCCCACGCTTCCGCCTTCCTTGCACATCCATCTGCATGACCCTTCTTCCCACATATTCGTCCTCCCTCCTCATCACATGACCACACCATCTCAACCTTGCCTCCTGTATTATCGCTCCTAAGTTCGTAACTTTCACTGTTCCCCTGACATAGTCATTTCTCAGATGATCCTTTCTGGTCACACCGCACATCCACCTAAGCATTCTCATCTCTGCTACTTCCATCCTGCTAATGTTATTTTTCCTCAGGGCCACAGTTTCTATAGCATATGTCATAGCTGGCCTCACTACTGTCCTATAAATTTTGCCTTTCAGATTGATCGGCACCCTCTTATCGCATAACACTCCAGCCATCTCCCTCCAGTTCCTCCAACCTGCTTGTATCCTGCATCCCACTTCCTTCTCACCTCCTCCATATAATAATAATAATAATTAATTATTATTATTCACTTATAATATTTACACTACCTACTTGCACACTAATCTGCATACGGGTATTTACACGTACTTCTAACATATATTTTTTTAATCATTTTTTTTTTTCTATTCAAGTACATTCTGTATATATCGATATACATTTACATTACATATGCATATGATTTCGAAAAAAAAATTTTTAATTTTATTATGTCTCAGATAAATTATATTTCATACATATTTTTTATATATAAAAAAATAATAATTTTTTATTATTTACACTTTCTTGATTGATATGTCCATATATCATTATCACATTAATATACACCCTCTGTTCAAAAAAAACCGAACTTTTCCTAAATAGAAGAAACTAGTGGCGCCACCTGTTGTATGTTTTTGTTGTAAGTCATATATGTATAGGTTATAAAGCAAGGGTGCCAATACTGACCCAGTATCATTAATATAATACTCTTATGTAACATGAAAAAATAATGTAATAAATTATTCTTATAATTAAAAAATTATATAAACCAAAAAAAAAATTATTATACAAAAATTCTATATAAACTTCATTGTTAACATTAGAAGAACATTCTGTTGTAAATACATAATATAGAGACAAACTGAGTTATAGTGCCAAGAGTCACAGTGTGTTTTGATGAGCGGTTGGAAAATGAGTTTCAAACAGAGAGCCGCGATTGACTTTTGTGTTAAACTTGGTAAACGTTTTACCGAAACGCATCAAATGCTTCCAAAAGCATACGGTGATGAATGCATATCCCATACTCAAGTTTACGAGTCGTTTAAGCGATTTCAAAGTAGCCGTGAGACGCTTGAGGACTACGAAAAGCCAGGCAGTGCAAAAACTGGACTGAACGAAGTTAATATCCAAAACGTGCGTGATTTCATCAAAGAAAACCGGAAATCGTCCGTGAGATTGATTGAAGATGAAGTGGGGATTCCAAAATCAACTGTGCACAACATTTTGACCGAGCTTTGGGCCTACGTAAATTGAATTCACAATTTGTTTCCCACAAGTTGACCGATGACCAAAAAAGTATCGAATTGAACACTGAAAGGACCTCATTAAAATCCGCTCGTAAGGACTCGAACTTCCTTGAAACGATCGTTACTGGTGACGAAACGTGGTGTTTTGAGTATGAGCCCGAAACATAGCACCAGAGTGCTGAGTAGAGACCACCAGAAGAGGGGCATCCGAAAACAAAGTTGCTTGGAGAAGTCAAAAGTAAGATAATGCTGATTTGTTTCTACAATTCCAAGGGCATTATCCATAAAAAAATTCGTTCCGCCTGGCCAAACAGTCAATGGTGAGTTTTATCTCGAAGTTTTGAAGCGATTGATAGCGATAATTCGTCGCGTGCGGCATGAATATTGTGATGCAGGCAGCAGCTAGTCACTTTTGCACGATAATGCACCATCTCATCGTTTGAACATTGTGACACAGTTTTTGAGCAAAAACCAAATTTGTGTGTTGGATCATTCGCCATATTCACCTGAGTTGTAGGGTAGCCACTCTGAACCAGATCAAGATCAAGATAAGATAAGGAATCGTGACCTCATTGGTTGATAAGAAGATGACGTCATTGTGGGCGTGACGTCATGAGATTGGAATGTTAGGAATTTCCCTGGGGGCATATGTGTCAGTGAAGTGAGTTCTTGTGTTTTAGTTCACGTATGGAATTATGGGTGATGGTAGAGATAAGGATTCGTGTTGTGAGTTGTAAATACATTACGCTATTGTTTTGAATGGAAACGAGAGATATATTAGTGTTGAAGGAATCGTGTCGTGATTGGCGGGACACTTCTCACCAGATCAAGATCAAGATAAGATAAGGAATCGTGTCATGGATGTGTGTTGTTATCAGATGTAGATAAGTGACATCATTTGTTAGTTGTAAATAAGTGACGTTATTGTTTTGAATGGAAAAGGGAGATATATTAGTGTAGAAGGAATCGTGTTGTGATTGGTGGGATACTTCTGACCAGATCAGGATCAAGATAAGATAAGGAATCGTGACGTGAATGTGTGTTGTTATAGAGTTTCGAATGTTTGGAATTTCGCTGGGGCCCTCGTCTGTCAGGGACATCACGTGGTGTGTTTGGTGATATTTAGAGATAAGAATCGTGACGTTATGTGTTTGGAAATTTCTGGGGAACATATGTCTCTCTGTGATATCACATGGTGTTTTGGTGTGGCTATGGAATTGTGGGCAATGTTTTTGAGATAAGATATCTTGGAATTTTCCCAGGGTGACACACATCTGTCATTGTCATCATGTTTTGTGTTTGGTTGTCTATAGATGGCTGTACTAATTTTCCAATACATTTTAGGGTATTTCTTTCCTGTTAAAGGGGAAATTCTTAAAGTAGAGTAGAGTCTAGTGGCGACAGTGTTTCGAGATATTCTGAATAATTTAATTATATGCTGGTGTCTCTCAAACACACATTTTTGTTTTATACATTTTTGGGTATTTCTTTCATGTTAAAGGGTAGGAATTTTTAGAGTATAGTAGAGTCTAGTGGCTGTTGTGATTAGGTTTTTCTGAATAATTCAATTATGCATTGGTGTCCCTAAAACATACACTTTTTTTTTTGCTCCGATGTTATCACTATCAGTTGGAGGTGACATCACTAAAAGATTATTGGTAAATGACAACCTCTTTTCAAATTAACGTTATCTTGTTTACTAATGTTTGGGTAATGGTGTTTTTTAGTTTACATGAATAGAAAAAACCAAACGGTATTTTAAAATTAAATTCAAAATAAACAGAGACGTAAACGCTTACAATAACTTTTTTGTATGTAGTCTAGAAATTCTAATGATAATTTACTTACAGTCTTTTCAGAATGATTCTTCTTAATGCAAATAGATATTCCAAAATAGTTTAATTTTTACCCACAGCAGAACACACACACACACACACACACACACACACACACACACACACAAAGGTCAAAGAACGAAATTTCTGTAATAACTAGAAAAACTATTTGACTGTTAATTCCTTCGCATTGGGTCATTCTGTCTTTTGCTGACTGATATATTCAGCAATGATTGGTAATTGTTGTGTGTACTTGTGAACTTTTCTGACTGGGAGGGATTGGAATTCTCCTGGTCTTACTTGAGGGTTTGATAACACATTCCAAACGTCATCTTTTTCATGACTCATATTCTTCCTTTGATGTTTTGTGCAGTATTATCAGTTCGCGGAAGTACGACTGTTTTTCTATAGTTGACTATTTAAATTAGATTACTATCGGATTGGTTCTCTGTATTAATTCCTTCCCACAGTTGCTCATGCTATGTTTTCCCAAGCTTGGTGGGAAAGTCTATGCGCCTTTTTGTTTAGGATAAGTGTTATTTCCTTTTCAAATTCCGAATGCTGTTAGAGTATGGAATTCTGGCAAGTGAAATGATTTTTTTTTCAAATTGAATGGTTATTTTCTGTATTTTACTTTTAAAATTCAGTTTAACTACATATTCTAACAGAAGAACTGAGCAATATTAATAAATAAATGAAATGTAGGTGAATTTATTTTCCAACACTGTAGATTTCTCATTAAGTCTTATCTTAAAGATATCTCTCTTATCCGGTCACCAATTTGTTGTATGTAGGTGAGAAATTGTGTGTTTAGGTTGGAACTCTTGGTCCCTGTGGGAAATTATTGCTGTAGTAAATTAATGCTTCCATTTATTTTTTTTAAACCAATATGACTATTAATTTTACCTTCGATTCCTTGTGCTCCCAACCTATTTCTGTAACTGAAATTTATTTATTTTTATTTATTTTTTCTTTAGCATTAGTAATTTTATGTAACAGATATGAGACACAAGGTTTTGAACTCTCTGCAGCATTTTTCTACAACAATCTTTTTAAGAGTTTTAGTAACGTGTTGGTTTAAAATATCTAATTGCTCTGTAAAATAACCAAATTCTAACAGTATTGTGACTTTTCAGGTGAAATCTTCTCCACTAAAATTCTGGCTATTAATTTAATACTTGATTATTCCTTTTGCTTCAAAGAGTCGAGAGTTTCTTTAAATATTTGAGGGCTTGGATGAACAAATAAGAATTTTAATTCACTGAGTGATAAAAAAGTCTCTGGTTAGTTTGTGGCATGAAATTTCACAAGGAAAAAAATGTTATGGTCTTACTTAAATTTTAAAATAAAATTTTATAATAAAAATAAATTTTAAACAAAAAATGTTATGGGCTTACTTAAATTATGGTCTTACTTAAACACATCAACAACACCCAATTTGTTCATTTAAATTTACACATTTTATTTGAATGAAATATTATTTACAAATTGTATTTACTCAATCTAACATACAGAAAATAAATAAATTGAAAAATACATCAAAGGTTCTTCCCATGCTTGTGGAATTGCCCTCATGTGGTTTTTGACAATGTGACTCTAATCTGAAAGTTAAATTTTCATTTGGTGATCTTTGGGAATTTATTACTGTAGTAAAAGGGTTGCATATTACAGTAGTTAAGGGTTGCATATTTATTTTTTTGAAACCAATACATATACTTCTGAGAATTATTAAAAGCACAGAATCTTTCATTATGTTTCCAAAAGTATTTAAAAGTACACGTTATGTTTTCACGTTTTGGGCATCCAATTTCATTTAAATCAAGAACAGGCCTACCTATTAACCTCGTTAATATTTTTGATTTTTCTCTTTGTTTGGCGAGTAATATTTGATACTTGCATGTTGATGCTATCATCCAATTTCTTAGTTTGTCCCAAGATAGAGAACCAATTTCCCACTTCAGCTGATGGTTATATTTTATTAACCAAGAATTCTGTCTTTTAACTCTTTCAGGTAATTCTTTCCAACTACAAGGTGATTTTGTCAATGCATATCTTACACTAATTCCATCAGAAATACAAATTTCTTTAGGAAATAAATTTGAAGCTTATTTAAACGAAATTGGTAATCAATTATCCCAATGATAACTAATAATTCGTATTTTTCACCCACTGTCGATTTTTCATAATCGTTTTCGTTCATTCTTCTTCTTCTTAGATTACTTCATATGGTTTATTTTTCTTATACTTCATATAGTTATTTATTATTATTATTATTATTATTTCACTGATTGTATATTTTATGTATTTTATATATTTTATATATTCTGATCATATATTTTATGTAACTTTCTGTTACAAAATTATAAACAATTAGAATTTTTCACAAAGAAACTAAGAAATAAAGAAATAAAGAGAGCAAAGGCGAAGTGCTGTTACCAAAGAGAGCCAGAGTCAGTCGGCGGCTGGCAGTTAGAAGCAGAAGTTCCCGAAGTAGGATCCAGAGGAGAATTTGCTGAAACCTCTTGCATGTGCTATTCGAATACCACAGATTGCAGTCCAAAAGCCCGCCAATATCCCGATGTGATACTGCTGAAGCAAGACACTGCTGAAGGAAGCCCAAAACTCCAGATGAAAGAAATGCCAGAAAGACTTTAGTGCAAGACTCTTGACTGAATGTGCAACACAGCTTCTATAAGTTCCATCCTTTTTGTACATTTTCTCTTATAATCTAGGAGATATGTTATATATGGACTGTTAAGAATTAGTTTAATAGTTATAAGAAGCGTCCATAAGACAACTGGCATGTTAGAAGTTATCAAATTTGTAAAAATCACTTACCAGAGTTAGCTAACCTCTTTGCGAGTAAACTAGAAGTTTAATAAGTTGAATTTGTAAGCGGAGAGTAAACAAGTTTTAAAGTTAAAGAGGTTATTTAGTGTTGAAGTAAAAGGGTTCTAATATTATGCTAAAGATTTTTTTAGATGAGTAGAGAAAGCAATCTCCCTGTCGATTGATTCGTGTATTTTTCATATTAATGTAAATAAATGTGTTTTAGTTATTTGTTTAAAGAGTGCTGCCTGATCCTTTATCTTACAATGCACTGTTTCTAAAAATAATCGGACTTGTGAGCGGGAAACAACTAAGGTATTAAAAGCACAGTTTTATTACTTATGAACCACGACTGTTTATGTAAACTTTGTTAAAGGAATTTACGCTAGTAAGAGAGAGAGAGAGAGAGATCTATCGAACGTTTTATTGAGTCTCATGCCGAATATTGATATATTGGATTGCACAGTGTAACAAATAAATTTTCCAGTGTTCATAGGCATACGACTAGTAAATGCAGAAGATGGATAAACATAGTACGCAGTAGAATAAGTGAAAAAGGTTACGAGAGAAAAAGCGCGCACTGCTAATTAGTAGAATAAATATAGTAATAAAGAATAGAATAGATATTACAATAACGCAGCAGACAGATTTTTTTACAATTCCATAGCAACTTGAACTGTATAAGGCCTGAAGAAAATCATAGTGTAACAATTTGAACTGCACAAATCCAGAAGAATCTTAGTAAATGAGGACTTTAGTAGTTTATTGTAGTTTGTTATTTATTAATTGTAATTTTTTTAAGAAATATTTAAATACATATATTATTTATTTTTTATTTTATCTTTTATTTTATTATTTTTTTAAATTATCGCTAGAGGTCAGGCTAAGAAAAAGATTAATTAGCAGTGTAGATTTAATTTTCCAGTACAGCGTGCAAGAGCATATAGCTTGGTTCCCTATACACATGTATCCTTATGATGATGACCTCAATACAGGGGTCGAAACATCAAATTTTTATTTTATTAATAAGTAAAATAATAATTTCAACACGTGTGTTTTTGTGTCCTTAAATTCGGAAATATGACCGCTGATAAAGTTCGCACCAGAAATAACATAGTTCGGAAGCTTTGTGGTACTATATGGGGCTCAAGTGCCAGAACTCTACGTGCATAGCCATGGGTGTAGTTTACAGTGCAGCAGAGTATGGTGCTCCTGTCTGGCTCAATAGTCACCATATCAATAAACTAGATGCTCAACTGAACTCCACTCTGCATTTAATAACGGGTTGCATTAGAAGTACACCCTTACAATGGCTCCCCGCTTTGAGCCATATTACTCCTCCCGAACTGCGACGACAGGAAGAATTGCTTCGTGAACATAAAAGAATTTTAAATAACCAAAACCTCCCAATACATGAATTTATTCCAGATGCTTTATCTAATAGACTAAAATCCTGCCATAAAAACCGCCCGTAATCTTCTTATTATGGTGAGTAGGTGGGATGTACTGTGGTCCCAAGCAGTATCATCTGAAGTTCGTAATTACATAAAAATCTTCCAAAAACCATCTGGATTTGACCTGCCCAGGAATATATGGACGACGGCTAACAGGATTCGTACAGGCCACGGTGTATGTGGAGACTTACTTTCAAAGTGGGGTAAGATACCAAATCACCACTATTCCTGTGGAATCGAGACCTAGACCATTCGCCATATAGTACAGGAATGTGAGCTGACGGCATATTCAAGTGACTTTAATGATATCTTTGACCTATCTCCGGAGGCGATCAATTGGATTAAAAACCTAAATGTTAAAATATGATTAATCTTCTGTCTGATGCTTGTCATAAATTTTGTGTTTGTATTTGCCTGAATGTAGATGTTTTACGTTTTATTTATATTATCATATGCGTTTCTCATCTATATTCATGTGTATTTTATCTTATGGTCAATCTATGAAAGGATTTAGAAAATCTAAATATACCATCGTGCATGCATCCCGTTTTCCCAATTCACCTGTCTCCCTGTTATAATAAATAAATAAATTGCTAAACTACGATTTTTCTTTAACAGTCCCATCAACCTAATTCTGAATCCTGGTCCGCACTACCCTCTCTAATAAATTAATCACAGCCCAAGAAAAACAAATTGATTTGTAATTCAAAGCCACTGTCTTATTGTATACTTTATGAAGAGGAACAATTTTATCCTCTTTCCACTCATTTGGAAAATCTAATACTCATGTTAAAGAGGTAAAATAAAACTATTGTTAACTCCTTGAAACATTCCCTCAAGACACACAGTGATATATCAACAAGTCCTACATCCTGATAGACATCGAGTTTACTCAATTTCTCACGTATACCTCCAATTCACTCCCCATCAATGTTCCTCCTCCCTCCCCACTGACCTCAAGTATTGCAGGTTATTTTCACAAGAATGAAATACCTTTATGAAATGTTCATTTAACATCTGCACTGCATCTGCCTCAGGGGTTATCATTCAATGCAACTAGTATAGCTAGACCAACGATCCTTCATATCCAAAACAAAAAAAATGCCATGGCTTATAACTCATTTTTGGGTGAACTGTATTTTCGACGAATTGTGATTTTTCGATGCATTGTGTTCCAATCAATTGGGTTTCGATTACCTGCTGATTGGTGAATTGCTTTTTCGATTAACTGATTTTCGATCAATTGTTTATTCAATGAATTGTTTTTTCGGTAAATTGTCATTCGCTAAATTGTCTTTCAATAAATTGTTTTCAGTGAACTATCCGGATATCCCCAGAGGTAAACCGGTACGATTGGCTACCCTACTAAGGAGGTCTGTTGTAAAAACTCCTCCCTCGATGAGTCTTTGAGTCCAGGAGAATTGTGTTAATAATAAAAGTTATCTAGTATAGCGAATAATTAACTGGTTGTTTCAGGATAATCTTTGAAGAATGTGCACTCCTTTTGTTTCTTCTTTACGAGCCTCTCTACATTGAGGCAAAAGGTATTTACGATAAACACATTTATACATTTGAAATAAATAGTCTCCCTGTTCGTGTTTTGTAAAGCTCTTCACCCAGTAGTGTGCTGGAGCTGGCTCGCACCAGTGGGTTGTTGAATTTTCAAGAATTTTTGGGAGCTGATTATTAAACCGACAACAGCTAGAAAGTTTAGAGTGGCACGCACTTCAACCCAGAATGGATGATGGACGGTTAACTTTTTCGGTAAATGAACTGAGTCCTCGAATCTTGAACCCTTCATGTGTTTTTGCGCCTGAATGGGGGTGGTTAACGGCTGCTCCATGTGAGCTTTTTTTTTTCATTTGCTGGTGTTGTGTCTGCAATGATGGATTTCGGTCTTCTATATTTTCTGTAGTCTCCAGGGTGGTAGTTGGTGGCTTGACGGATTAGTTGGCTGGGATAGTTGCCGTAGTAAAAGGATTTGAGTGTTGGTTTCCAGGAAGGATAGAATGTCCGGCATCTTGGCGGTGCGATGCAATTGGAGGCTCTTGACAAACCATGGGGCATTGAGTGCCATGATCACAATTCATACAAAGAGAGAACTCGCAGCATTTTTTTTTTATTTTAGATAGCCGATTATTAAAAAAGTTTCCAGCCCACCCCTGCTTGCATCTAAAGTTAAACTTTGTCTTTTCCTTTTGTACTCCAAGTCCCATCTCATTAATAACAAAGTATCTAACTGTAAGCATAGTGACAAAGTGTACTACTGGACTTTCACAAAAAAAAGAAAAAAAAAGTTCATATATTTCAATAAATATTATTTGAAGGCGTCATGTTTTTTGTTTAATGTAATTTTTTTCTTGCAAGCATTCGAAAATTTGAGGGGTGCAATTTCAAGACGATAAATAATATAATAGTAAACTTTTATACAATGCTCTTATTCGTGAAGTAAAACTTTACTATATAGATTGCATGACTTAAATTGATTAACCGATTAGTCGCTTTGCTTTCACGTACCGCTTCATGTGTGGCGTGTCAAAGCAGGTTCGAATTGTGTTGTGATTTTTTTATGATAATTGAAAAAAATTTTTTTTGAGATGCTCTATTTGTATATCTTGTATTTATATACTAAATAAATAAAAATTTCTTGAAATTAATTTCATTTTAATTTGCAAATTCCATTTTATGGGGGCGCTGAAATATAACTTTAAACAAAGGCGGCTCTTATCCACAGGGCGGCGCTGTTCATTATTCTCGTATTATTATAAATGACGAAATCTTGCAGTTTGTAACCATTTTGAATACCTGCATCTTCACCAAATCTCCCTACGTTTGTTATATTTCCTGTTCCTTATTTCGGAATTTAAGTCCCCTGCTAGTAGTAAAGTCTATTTTATGTTTTATGTATGCACTTTCTTCAGTTCTTCGAAAAGGTTTTACTGTCTTCTTCTTTTCCTTTTCTGGTGCATATGCCCCGATTATTGTTATATGACATTTTAATACTTTGATTCTAATTTCTGTTAGCGTTTCAATCCAGTAATTATAATATCCAATATTATTCTTCATAGATTTCTGTATCATCATCATTATACCTGCTTTTGTTCTTTCTTCTCTTTTTTATTCCGCTATAGTTATATTGTTATATAGATCTGCATATAATTATTGGTTTGTTTGGTACATTTTTCTTTTTCTTTGTTTCTGTTACTATGTATACATATATATGAGATATGTTTATATATATATAAACTTTATGAGATACTATGTGTTTAATGTTTTCGCGTTCTATACAATGTTTACCTTATTTTGTTTGTAACAGCTTGGATATGGGTTTTCCATTTTAGATTATGATCTACGTGTATGTCCAGATACTAGTAGCTGTAGACCATTAGTTCCCAGCCTTTTTTGGATCATGCCCCACCTCAACGCCTCAAAGATTTTGATGCCCCCTCTAGCATAATAGTCACCCAAGTTTTGAAAAAGTATAATATAATTAGGTACTTCAAATAAAAAATGAACATAGGTAAAACTATTTAATTTGACTTTGTTCAATGAATATAAATTTCATATTACACTTTGTATATTATAAAACATAAATCGAACTCAACTCAGGAAAATAAAGACCAAGTTAATGTGATCCTTGAGCTTGATGTCTGCTGCAAAGAGTTTTTATTTGAGGTACTAATTTAGTCCATTTCGATCTCAGATCCCCAAGGTTTGTGACACCCAGACGATTTCTTTTTTTCAGTAACTAACTAGTTATTTACAGCACTAAAGCCACATTCAACTAAATATGACGACGCCCGAAGGGCAACAGTAATTTTCTTGCAGAACTAGTTGAATTTGGGTATTTCGTTTCTTTCTCGTCACAAAGCCATGCCATTGTTCCTTTTATGCTGAATAAAGTTCTAATAGAATTTTATCATTTTACATTTCTGAGAGCTCTTCTTGATGCTGCGTGGTCCACTAGCATTGGCTGAGTTATCCAAGACGGAAAATCAATTTCTTTTAAATCAGAAAATCTCTCATTTCAATCGCAGGCCATTTTGCTCAGGTGATCCGCAATAAAAAGTATAGCAGCATCATTTACCTCACACTTATTTAGCCAATAAAATTGGTCAAATGTTTAGGCTGAAACATTCTTTGGACATAATTGCAGTTGCTTATTTAGCATATTCCGTTTTTAAAAGATATCTGTCAAATAACTCACAAATGCTTGATCATCAACTGTTTGTAGGAGTTTCATTTAGGGTTTGTCATTCAAGAACTCACTAAGAATATCAAATGATTCCATGAATCTTCTGAGGCAATTCCCCTGTGACAGCCATCTCACCTTGGTGTCAAGCAATAGTCTTACATGGTCAGCAGTTTTATCCTCACCAAATTGTTTGAAGAGACGCTCACATTTGGGATTACCTTTAAGAGCGTTGATACATTTCATAACTTCATTCGACATCTCATTTAGAACAGGTGAAAGTTTTTTGGAAACTAAATTGTCTGTGAATAACACAATGCAAAGTAACATTTCAGGATTGTCATCCTCCATTAATTTAAAACAGCCACGTTTCTTGCACATCATAACAGGAGCACCATCTGTAGCACAAGATGTAATATTTTTCCTTGATATACTTCACTAAATAATTTTTGAGTTTATTGTATATATCAATGGCACTAGTGGCAGTTTTCAATGCTTCACAGAACATCTCTTCAGTAAATTCACATTGTCAATATATCTTACATAGGCCATCAATACAGCCTCACTGTCTCTTACAGTTTTTCATCCATTTGTATCGAGAATTTCCTTGATCTCAACTTTTCAACAAGTTGTGTTACCACATCTTTAGCCATCTCATCTATTCTTTTGCTAAGAGTGTTATTGCTCAGTGGCATTCCTTTCACATCTTCCTCCAGAACTGTTTTCAGAAAAGTTGATATTGTTGGCGTAATTAAATCCTCCCCTATAGTATGATTTTTTCCTGATTTAGCTGAGCAGAGAAATTTCATAACTAGCTTCAAGAGTATGATTGTTTGTAGCAGTTTGTACAGAAAATAATGAATGTACTGTTGATCTTTTCTCAAACTTCTCCTTTAGAGACTTAAATTGGTTCAAATCATAGTTCGCATAAGCGCCATGTTTTGCCTTCAAATTGCTTCGAGATAACCTTTTTCATTGATTCGTTGGTCAAACAGTGTTCGCACAACAGACTGAATGGTGACCGTTCATCCTGAGCAGCAGGTATAAAATTAAACTTCAAATGCTATCTGAATAATGATTATAAAGTATAATTTATAATCATTATTCAGTATAATAATGTATAAGTATAATAGTTTATAAAGTATAATGTATGCATGTGTGGATTATACAAGGAAATTAATGGCGTATAACATATATTTATACTACTACAAACACATATAATAAATAAAAAGATAAAATAATAAAAAAAGTAAAATTTTAAATATTTACTGTCACAAGCAGAGAAAAAGAAACAACGAAATATGAGAGATTATGTTTATATTTTCAACTGTCAAACGAACCCAATAGAATTGCGGCAAAGTGTTCATTTCGTTTAAATTGATGGTAGCGCAATCTTTGGGTAACCAGAAAATTAACGTGTAAAAATGTTACATAAAAAAACGCCTGCTAACATAAAACACATTGTCAATACATAAAAAAAAATTTAAATAAACTTGCCTTGTTGTTTCTATTGGTACTTGGAAGTTTTTTTTTTCCACTTGGTTAGACTATAATAAATTTAGTTTAATCCTTTATCGAAATGTAAGCAAACAAAGTTTGCGCCTGAAGTATCTTCAGGACTGAGGCAACTCGTGGTAAAGGTGGACCAAGATCTCATCACTCCTTGTCTTAGTACCTCCCATAATGCAATCATATCTCCTTGCAGACAGGTGTAATGCTATGCATTAAGGGAAGGGCCACTACCCAGATCGATTTCGACCTATATTGAAGTCTCGTCAGTGGGAGCAAGACCCAGAGGTGGTGGTGATATTGCATTATGGGAGATACTAGGACAAGGAGTGATGAGAGCTTGGTCCACCTTTATGAGTTGCCTCAGTCCTGAAGATACTTCAGGCGTAAACTTCGTTTGCTTACACTTGGATAAAGGATTAAACTAAATTTATTATAGTCTATCCAAGTGGAAAATAAACTTCCAACATCTTTCTCTAAATCCAGAGTAATTTAATAATGTGAGACACCTTTTTGCAACTCGTATAGGTAAATATGACTTCTCCATTGCTTCTGCCTTAGTATCACCACCTCTGGGTCTGGCTCCCGCTGACGAGACCTCAATAAAGGTTGAAACCGGTCTGGGTAGTGGCCCTTCCCTTAATGCATAGCATTATACATGTCTGCAAGGAGATTTGCTTTGCATTATGGGAGATACTAAGACAAGGAGTGATGAGAGCTTGGTCCACCTTTACCACAAGTTACCTGTCCTGAAGATACTTCAGGCGCAAATTTTGTTTGCTTACACTTGGATAAAGGATCAAACTAAATTTATTAAATTGGCGCTGTTTACTTTTCAGAAGTGACAGATGCTATGATCTAACCTTAACACACTAACGCCACGAAGTAATTATGTTGATTGCTGTACTAGTATTGCCAGCTTTTTTTCTCGGAAAGTCAGGGTTGCAACATTGAAAATTTATTGCCGACAATGGCGATTTTTTTACTATATCGGTGATGAGGTGACGAATGCAACATTATTTACAAATTCCACGCCCAATTTTCAAATAGCCCCCTTGGGTGGCGTATGCCCCACGTTGGGAAACACTGCTGTAGACCCATTGAGTAGCTTTGCAACTGCAATCACTTCTGGGGTCGCAGGAAGTGGTATGATATTTAATTGGCTGGACTGCTTCTCTACCCTTCAGTTCAAATAGGATAAATTTAGTTTTCTGAATGCTCGTTTTGATTTTTTTTCACTGAACCATGTATGCAGGCTTAATAAATTAGATTCCTCGTTACGCTTTAAGGCTAGCATGTTGCTTGATGAGAAAACTATTGCCATATTATCAGTATAGCTGATTAGGTTCCCTTCCAATTCCATTCAACACAGCTCGTTTATATAGATAATAAAATAAAAGTCCAAAGGCTTCTTACTTTTATCTAGAACTGAGCCTTGAGGAACACCAGTTTTCATGAGTTGGTATTCGTTCAAGTTGCCGTTTCTTTGAACTGCTTGCCATCAGTTTTCTAAATAAGATTGAAACTATAGGTGGAGGAAATTCTCCGAAAGAATTTTTCTTTCCAAAATAATTTGACTTAAAAGTAATCTAATCAGAAATAAAAAAAAACATTTTCAAGAAAACAAAAACTGCGATGCAGATAAATGATTCGAACACGTACATTCCGCTTGTTACCGGGAGTATTTAATAAAACAACTCTAAATTTGGTCATAGCGACACGTGTACCATTATGACCTTACAAGTAAAAAGCAGAACACCACAATAAAACATATCAGAATGGGAATAAGACTTTTATCCCCTACTTGGATGTCTGTAAAATCCAAGGGCAGAGCACATCGTTTATTTCCTTCAAGGACGGTTGTAGTTCAGAAATAAATTAGAAACACTTGTGTTTACAAGATATCTACACTGTTTATACAGGGCGAACCACGGTGGTGGTTGTGGAGGTGGTGGTGGTGAAGTAAATCCAGTGCGCCAAACAAACCTTTACATAATATATAATTAGTCTCTTGAGCAAAAGTGTCCGAAGCACACATTTTAAAACATGGAACAAGTAAAACAATTCCAATATTACGCTTTTTAAAATGTCACCGTTTGATGGAATTGACAATGTTTTCTTGTAGAATCTGAATTTGATATAAGTGGACTGTAATTCATATTGGCACAGGAAAACTGCATCAGTTGCTACCAATACATTTTTGAAGTCTTGTATTTTGCACATAATAATCGTGTCTGCCATAATTCACAGTGCTTGTGCTTGCATTTGAACAAATACAGTATATCGAGAAGTAAAGCTAGGTCAGTTTCACAAAAGGCAACCGCTTTTGTGAAATGTTATGTTCGTGTTGACTGCCATAAGGCAGCACCTAATTGAAGTAATTCAGAAGTGGGGAAAATGTAGTTTCTGAAATCTTTTTTCTGCAAACGCATGATTTTTCTTCCATTACATTTCACACCAGATGTCATTTTAGTAATTAGCAATAAACCTTTCACTTTCCTCATTTATATATATTTTTTTCGAAAGTTTCTTGACCTTTTCCAGCTTTCGGTCTTTTCCCATGTTTTCTGTCCGGTTTGGAATTTATATACATAAATATACATGCTGTAAGAGGACAAAAATCAATAATAGACTACTTTACAGCAAATGAAAAAGCAGTAAACTTCGTCCTAGATGTTAAAGTGAGAAGAGGGCTAGAAATTGACACAGATCACTATTTAGTGCAGGCAAAACTAAGGTTTCCAACAAACTGGTTACAAAAAATAAATAAACAAACTAGAGAAACAAAATCTAATTACAAAGTAAGACTACTAAATGATTCAAGTATAAGAAATTTATACCAACACAAGATTAATAACTACTTTGAAAAAATACAAGAAAATTAAGACATTGAGAAAGAATGGAATAATATAAAAGAAATTATTGCATCAGCAGCATATGAAAGTTTAGGAACACACAAAAATATCATAAAAAAATACATGGGACAATGAAATAAAAACAATAATTGAAAATAAAAAGCTGGCCTTTAAAAGAGGGTTAAGTAGCACTAAACAAGATGAAATTGAATATATATAAAAAAAAAAGACGAGCAATAGCTATAAGAGAAACCAGAGAGAGAGAGAGAGAGAGACAGACAGAGAAAGCTGGGAAAAATTTGTATCATATCTAGAAAGTGGCTTATACAAAATAAGACCCAATGCATATAAAATACTAAAACACATGAATGCAGATACAAAAGAAACTACAATAAGTCTTTTGAATCCATGGAGGCCTGGGTGAAATAATAAGATCTGGGGGTGATGATTGATAGAAAACTGAAATTCAGGGAGCATATTGCAAAGGTGGTGAGGATAACTCAGAGGATTGCTGCAATACTGAGAAGGACGTTGGCCTGCAGAGATAAAAGAGTTATCATTCCATGGTATAAGACCCTGATCAGACCACACTTAGACTATTGTTCTCAGATTTGGTCCCCAGGATTTGAAGGGGATAAATTGACTGTGGAAAGGTACAGAGGCAGATAACAAAGATGGTTTCAGGACTGTACAACATGAGTTATGAGGGTCGACTGAGGGAATGTGGATTGCAGAGTTTGGTGGATAGAAGGAGAGATGATATGATCGAGACTTTTAAACTGTTGAGAGGTGGTTACAGGGTTGACACTGGAGAGTCTTTCACTTGGTGAAACGGCGGGAAGGAGCGATGACAAGGGGCCATCCCTGGAAGTTACGAAAGGAGGCTGTGCGCAAGAGGGTGAGGAGTAGTTTCTTTGCGTGGAGGGTGGTTGAACCATGGAATGCATTGCCTGATGGAGTGGTGAGAGCGAGAACAGTCAATGAGTTTAAGGAGTGGTATGATAGACTTTATGTTTCCTAAAAACTGCCTCCCACGATTAGTATTTTGACTCCATGGAGGCCTGGATGATGATAATAATAATAATAATATAAACTGCGAAATAGATGTATAGAATTCTTGGATTACTTCACGGATCTTTGGACAGATAACACTAACATAAGAAAAATTACAGCAATAACTTAAAAATTGCTTTAAATAATATAATAACAATGAAAGAATTAAAGGATAACCTAAGTAAAATAAAAAAAAATGGCAAATCAGCAGAAGAAGATGGGATAAATTACAAAATGTATAAATTAGCTGAAAGAACAATTCATAAGAGATTATTAAAATTTTTAAATAAAATATAGACAAATACCAATAGAATGGAATACAAGTATAGTAATGTGTATACTTAAAAAAAGGGAAAAAACGAAACCTGCTAATTACAGAATTATTAGTTTATTGAATACATGCTATCAAAATATATCGTAGAATACTTAATGAAAAATATAATGAAAAAATATTATTAGAATGTCAAAATGGATTTAGAAAAGGACGCTCTACAATGGATGCGGCTTCCTGTTTAAAACTACTTATAGAAAAAGGAGGAGAATTTAATTTAGAAACTCATCTTTCGTTTATAGATTACGAAAAAGCATTTGACAAAATAAATATATATATAAACAATACAGGTATAGAAATTTCCCAGAATAACAAAATAAATACACTATTATTTGCAGATGATCAGGTAACAATATCAGAAACGGAAGACAATTTTCAAAGAGCAATATATATATAATTTAAATGTTATAGTAGAACAGTTTGGAATGAAATTTTCCATAGATAAAACTAATACAATGGCATTTTGTGTGTAAAATCTCGCGAGAAATTATTTTTTTTAGAGAATTTTCGCTAAATATTTTACAATTTTTTTTGTCGGAAATTATAAGAAAAAAATGTACTGTTCCTGTCAGACCCTTTCAGGCTGTGGCAATCGACATCGTCGGACCCCTTCCCACTACGCAGAAGGGGAACAAATATATACTCGTGGCAGTTGACATGTTCTCTAGATTTCCTAAAGCAACAACAATGAAGGACCAGACAGCAAAAACTGTAGTGACAAAGTTCTTCAAATTAATAATTTCTAGGTACGGGACTCCTCAAACAGATCAGGGAGCAGACTTCACTGCCGAAATTATGCTTGTTGTGTAAACTGCTTATGGTTAAGAAATTGTTCACCACCCCGTATCACCCTCAAGGAAATGGAATGTGCGAGAGGCTGAACAAAACGCTCAAACACACTCTCGGAAAGCTGGTTGATAGCAAAACATCAAGCTGGGACTCCTATCTATCCCACACTCTGTTCGCATGCAGGACGGATATTCGTTCGGCAATCAAGGAGTCTCCTGTTGTTATCTTGCACGGATTTGAATCGAGGTTCCATAATGAATTGAGGCATGCCCATGTTGATAGTGGGTTTTCGGATATTGACGAGTATTTGAATGCTCTAATCAAGAAAAATAAACTCGCTTTGCGACATCATGGTAGAATCAAGCAGGAACAGCTCGCAAAAAACTAGTTCATACATAAATAACCTCAGGAAATATAAAAACCTAAAGTCAGGAAATTTAGTTCTCCTAGAACAGAGCCCCATCAAACATAAAGGGGGGAAATTAGGAAGACAAGCATCAGGACCATTTATAATCATGGAGAAACTTTCTCCCGTGACCTTTAAAATTCAGGATATCAAAAGAATCCAAACAGAAAAATGACAGTAATTCACACCGATTAAAGCCATATAAGATAAGAAATGATAGCCTAGTGCGCTTGGGGGAAGAAATGGAAAGAATCGTGGGGAAGGAGGAGGTCACCCACCTCCCCAGGATAGGGGGAACAGATCATCGTGAGGAGATACCAGATACAGTAAATACAGTTTCAAAGGGGTTGTTAAATATTAATAATAACCCTACCCTAGAGGAGGAGACCACACGATATCGCGAATGCGAATATCCTGACATAGATGAAGAAAAATCAGAGAAGTCCAGTGCCATCCCGGAGGATGGGAGCAGTAGTGCGATGAATGCACGAGAGAGAAAGTTCCATCAAACCAGATATTTCTTGAGATCTAGAAGAGTTGGCAAGGTCTAGTCAAGGTCATCTCCAGAGAAAACGAGGGACGAGAAATCAAAAAACAAATTAAACCTTTGAGTTTATTTTTTTAGAGGAAAGAGTGGCATTTGTAAAATCTCGCGAGAAATTATTTTTTTTTAGAGAATAGTAGTATACCAGCCGCTAGTGACTAGATCAAGATCAAGATAAGATAAGGAATCCTGACGTGATTGGTTGACGTCATTGTGAGCGTGGCTTCATGGGTCTGGAATGTTTGGAATTTCCCTGTGGGCATATGTGTCAATGGCTTCAGTTCTTGTGTTTTGGTTCGAGTATGGCATTATGGGTGATGATAGAGATAAGGATTCGTGTTGTGATTGGTGGGACACTTTGAACCAGATGAAGATCAAGATAAGATAAGGAATCGTGACGTGATTGTTTGTTGTTATAGAGAATGGAATGTTAGGAATTTCCCTGGGGTATATGTGTCAATGGCTTAAGTTCTTGAGTTTTGGTTCTCGTATGGAATTATGGGTGATGGTTGAGATAAAGGATTCGTGTTGTGATTGGCAGACACTTCTGACCAGATGAAGATCAAGATAAGATAAGGAATCATGATATGAATGTATGTTGTTATGAGATGTAGATAAGTGACGTCATTTGTTAGTTGTAAATAACTGACATTATTGTTTTGAATGGAAAAGGGAGATATATTAGAGATAAGGAATCGTGTCGTGATTGGTGGACACTTCTGACCAGATCAAGATCAAGATAAGATAAGGAATCGTGACGTGAATGCTTGTTGTTATTGATTTTGGACTGTTTGGAATTTTGCTGGGCCTCCCTTCTGTCAGAAACATCACGTGGTGTTTTTGCTTCGTTTATTGCCTTGTTGGTGATATTTAGAGATAAGAATCATGACATTATGTGTTTGAAAATTCACAGTTTCGAGGTTTTCTGAATAATTTAATTATATGCTATGTCACTCAAACATAGTTTTTTTTTTTTCTATAGATGGCTGTACTAATTTTCCAATACATTTTGGGGTATTTCTTTACTGTTAAAGGGTGGGAATTCTTAGACTATGGCGGGTGTGATTAGGTTTTCTGAATAATTTTATCATACAGGTGTTCCTTAAACACACACACACACACACACACACACACATACACATTAGACATGAAACGTCGCTAATGTATCCATGTTGATACTCAAATATATACCCTATGATTATTCTTATGAAAAAAAAAAGTATGCAGTATTAGAATTATGCTTACCGAAACATACGAGCTTAGATTATTGAAATTACAATTAGCAATTGTTATGTTTAAGTTAAAAAAAAATAACTTACATTTCTTTCCAGAATGAGAACATCTTGGTACTATGCTTTTCTGAATAATTTAATTAAATGGTGCTGTCTCTACGGTATTTTTAAATAAATAAATTAAAATAAACGGACAGTTAAATGGATTACAAAACCTTTTGTATGTATTCTAGAAATTCTAATGATAATTTAAAATTACTTACAGCTTTCTAGAATGGCTCTTCTAAATACAAATATTCCAAAAAAAAATATTGCAAAATAGTTGAATTTTATATCCACACCACAACACAAACACAAAACCACAAAGAACGAAATTTCTGTAAATACTGCAACCAGAAATAGATGAGTAGTTCTTTCTTTAGATTATAGACCGTAGATGCTACGTTATTGTCATGTGCAATATCCCCCCGTGAGCGGTTTTCTTCAAAGGTTCTTTCATGAAGATGACATCAGTCACATCCGTATTGCTCAAAAGGTAGCATTTTCTCAACTTTGGATATTTCTCAAATACCTACATATGACTAAGTGTTTAGCCTTGACATGTTTGCGATCACACATATCCTAAAATTATTCATTCTTCGTTGCCGTTGGTATTTATTGGTGTAGTAAATTAATGCTTGCATTTAATTTTTTTCATGAGTAATAATCCGGAACCGAGCGGTAACCTTCAAATCGCAGTATTCACCTTTTAAATGACTCATATTCTTCCTTTGATGTTTTGCTCGGTATTGTCACTTCAGGGAAGTACGACTGTTTTTCTATAGTCGAATATTTAATTAGATTACTATCCGATTGGTTCTCTGTTTAATTCCTTCCCACAGTTGCTCATGCTATGTTTTCGTAAGCTTGGTGGGAAAGTCTATGCGCCTTTTTGTTTAGGGTAAGTGTAATTTCCTGTTTCAAATTCCGAGTGCTGTTAGGGTATGGAATTCTGACAAGTGAAATTATTATTTTTTTTTTCGAATTGATTGGTTATTTTCTGTATTTTACTTTTAAAATTCAATTTAATTACATATTCTAACAGAATAACTGAGGAAAATTAATGAATAAAAAAAATGCATGTGAATTTATTTTCCAACACTGTAGATTTCTCACTAAGTCTTATCTTAAAGATCTCTCTCTTATCCGGTAGTTAATTTGTTGTACGTAAGTGAGGAATCGTGTGTGTGTGTAGTAACGTGTGTGTAGTTGGTTTAAAATATCTAATGGCTCTGTAAAATAACCAAATTTTAGCAGTATTGTAACATTTCAGGTGAAATCTTCTCCATTATAATATTGGTTATTAATTTAATACCCGATTATTCCTTCTGCTTCCAAGAGTTGACAGTTTCTTGATATATTTGAGGGCTTGCATGAACAAATAAGACTTTTAATTCACTGAGTCAAAAAAAATCTGGTTAGTTTGTGGCATGAAATTTTACAAGGAGAAAAAAAAATGTTATGGTCTTACTTGAATTTGTATTTGACTGTTGTCCTCTCACCCCGACTCTTTTTTTTTTTCACAGTAGGAATATTTATATATTTTAACACAATTATTATATTAGATATTCTCTCCAACACAAATAAATAATTATGTATTCTTATTTCAAATGAATATTAGCTCAGAAAGAAAGAAAGAAAATTGTAAAGGAAAAAAAAAGTTATTTACCTTCAAATAACTATTTTGGAATCACAGCAAGCAAAAAATTCATTACCTTTTCAAAGTTTTGAAATTCCTACCCATATTGTTTTCATTATTTGGTATCATTTAAATGAAGAACGGTTCCGGCTATAGACTTTGTTAATGTTATTGATTTTTCTCTTCCAATGGCGGTCATTTTTTGTTTTTTGATACATTCATTCTGATTCCTTGTTATCTGCACGCTACGATACCTTTTTATTTTCTACAACAAACGTTTTTAGAGTTTAAGTAACGTGATTGGCTAAAATATCAGCTGTTTGTCTCTGTAAAGTAATCAAATTCTAACAGTCGTATTGTTTGAATTTGGTACGACTGTTTTTTTCTAGTCTGGTGAAGGTATCTACATATGTAGTAACAAAATTGTCACTTTTCAGTTCATTTGTACTTTATTCACCAAACTACAACTATGCGTTGTCAAGTTTTGAAAAAAAAAGAAAAAAAGTTTCGACTGGCAGTGAAATGTTTTTAAACTTTTATCATGTACAAATATTTGAAAAGAAAAGAAAAATGTACCTTCTTTTCTTTTTTACATCAAGCTTTTTTAAGAGTTTGGTAACGTGATGAGTTAAAATATCTGCACTCTGTAAAATAACCAAATTTTTATCTTACTTTGTATGGGGAAGGTAAAATTTGTATTTGTGTTATCTGGAGAGTACAAACCTTTTTTTCTATACCAAACTTTAAGAGATTAAATCACGTTTTGGCTAAAATTATCTGCTTTCTCTCTATAAAATTCCACAAATGGCGAGATCGTTCACCTCATTGGTTATCAGTTTAAGGTGACATCACTAAAAGATATCTACAAATGGGTAGCTCGCTCATCTTCCTTTGGATGAATTCGAGCCACAGAGATAAAGTTTGTACCATAATGTCACAAAGTAAGATAAACGCACATCACCATCAATCCACCAGCATGCGAAAACATGTCTGTGAGTCATCTGCGCGAAAGTTTCATTTTGGAAGCAACGGTCAGGGTAAAGGGTCAGGTAAACAGTACTATAAAGAAAAACAATCGAGTCGAGTGTCTTTTCAGTTACTGCAATTCGTTCGTCCAGTGCAGCTATCGTATTGTGTTGTGTTGTGGTGTTCAGGTCCAGTAAAGTAAAATAATGAGTGAACCACAAAAGTCTTTGAAATTTTCTTTCTTCAGGAAAATAGTGTAAACTAAATATTGCGAAATATTTTTAGGTAATTACAAGTTTTGATTTTTTTTTCTTTGTAAGTAATATTTCAGCAAAATAAAATAAGCATTTGTAAAACTTAAATGAACAAAGATGTGTGGTGTTGTTGTGTTTTCCACAGCGAAATTTTTACTCAGTTATTCAGTTTAGAATTTGATAATTAAATCCATAACTTTATACCTTAATGCAATTCTGTTTAATTATTGTAAAAAAAAATCGCTTGTGTGAAATTGATGTCAGACACATGGGAAAACCTGATATCCTGTAATTAATTATTTAGAAATTTGTCTAATGCTACCTATTGATATTTTTTGAGTTATCTGTAAACATTTCGTTCGCATACTCGAAAATCCTACCTGTTAGAATTTGGTAATTTTACAGAGAGAAAGTATAAGACAATACGGATGTGACTCATGTCATCTTCATGAAAGAACCTTTGAAGAAAACCGCTCACGGGGGGGGGGATATTGCACATGACAATAACGTAGCATCTACGGTCTATAATCTAAAGAAAGAACTACTCATCTATTTCTGGTTACAGTATTTACAGAAATTTCGTTCTTTGTGGTTTTGTGTTTGTGTTGTGGTGTGGATATAAAATTCAACTATTTTGGAATATTTTTTTTTTTTTTTTTGGAATATTTGTATTTAGAAGAGCCATTCTAGAAAGCTGTAAGTAATTTTAAATTATCATTAGAATTTCTAGAATACATACAAAAGGTTTTGTAATCCATTTAACTGTCCGTTTATTTTAATTTATTTATTTAAAAATACCGTAGAGACAGCACCATTTAATTAAATTATTCAGAAAAGCATAGTACCAAGATGTTCTCATTCTGGAAAGAAATGTAAGTTATTTTTTTTTAACTTAAACTTAACAATTGCTAATTGTAATTTCAATAATCTAAGCTCGTATGTTTCGGTAAGCATAATTCTAATATTGAATAGTTTTTTTTTTCATAAGAATAATCATAGGGTATATATTTGAGTATCAACATGGATACATTAGCGACTTTTCATGTCTAATGTGTGTGTGTGTGTGTGTGTGTGTGTGTGTGTGTGTGTGTGTGTGTGTGTGTGTGTGTGTGTGTGTGTGTGTGTGTGTGTGTGTGTGTGTGTGTGTGTGTGTGTGTGTGTGTGTGTGTGTGTGTGTGTGTGTGTGTGTGTGTGTGTGTGTGTGTGTGTGTGTGTGTGTGTGTGTGTGTGTGTGTCCGTGCGTGTTTAAGGGACACCAGTATAATAAAATTATTCAGAAAACCTAACAACCTAATCACACCCGCCATCACGACATAGTCTAAGAATTCCCGCCCTTTAACAGTAAAGAAATACCCAAAATGTATTGGAAAATTAGTACAGTCATCTATAGAAAAAAAAAAAACTATGTTTGAGTGACATAGCATATAATTAAATTATTCAGAAAACCCTCGAAACTGTGAATTTCCAAACACATAATGTCATGATTCTTATCTCTAAATATCACCAACAAGGCAATAAACGAAGCAAAAACACCATGTGATGTTTCTGACAGAAGGGAGGCCCAGCGAAATTCCAAACAGTCCAAAATCAATAACAACCAACATTCCCATCACGATTCCTTATCTTATCTTAATCTTGATCTGGTCAGAAGTGCCCACCAATCACGACACGATTCTTTTTCTCTAATATATGTCTCTTTCCCATTCAAAACAATAATGTCACTCATTTACAACTAACAATGACATCACTTATCTACATCTCATAACAACAAACATTCACGTCACGATTCCTTATCTTATCTTGATCTTGATCTGGTCAGAAGTGTCCACCAATCACGACACGATTCCTTATCTCTAATATATCTCCCTTTTCCATTCAAAACAATAGCATCACTTATCTACATCTCATAACAACAAACATTCACGTCACGATTCCTTATCTTATCTTGATCTTGATCTGGTCAGAAGTGTCCACCAATCACGACACGATTCCTTATCTCTAATATATCTCCCTTTTCCATTCAAAACAATAGCATCACTTATCTACATCTCATAACAACAAACATTCACGTCACAATTCCTTATGTTATCTTGATCTTCATCTGGTCAGAAGTGTCCACCAATCATAACATGAATCTTTATCTCAACCATCACCCATAATTCCATACGAGAACCAAAATACAAGAACTGAAGCCATTGACACATACTGTATACCCCAGGGAAATTCCTATCATTCCATTCTCTATAACAACAAACATTCACTTCACGATTCCTTATCTTATCTTGATCTTCATCTGGTTCAAAGTGTCCCACCAATCACAACACGAATCCTTATGTCTATCATCACCCATAATGCCATACGCGAACCAAAACACAAGAACTGAAGCCATTGACACATATGCCCACAGGGAAATTCCAAACATTCCAGACCCCTGAAGCCACGCCCACAATGACGTCAACCAATCACCTCACGATTCCTTATCTTATCTTGATCTTGATCTGGTCACTAGTGGCTGGTATACTACTGAGAATCTTTCGCGAAACATTTAAAAAAATTTTTGTCTGAAATTATAAGAGAAAACGTACTTAGTTGTAATAATATAAAAGAATAAATTACTGTTAGAATGCACCTGCACTTTAAACTTGTAAAAGCCTAATAGGAGTTAAGCGGATTAGCGCTGAATTCCATTGAATTCCAAATCGTAAGGTCTGGCGGCCATCAATGACGTCAAATCTTCATTGCTTCTGGCTAATCCGGGAATACTCTTACTTAAAACAAAGGAAGGGAAATTCAATAAAAGGCAATGCAGCACCTGGTTCTGGGCTTTTTGGTCCTTGGCTCTTCACCTACGCGGTCTCCTTCCCTATCCAGGATGATCACTCTTCCCACCGTGTATTACCGAATGCAAGTCGGACTTTCCTCTCGAGATTATTAGCAAATAAGCCATTATTTTGTTGTAATGTGTTATGTGAATGCACCTCGAAATCGTAAAGGATTGAGAGACGCTACTTGTTAACTGGCGGTTAGATTGAATTAAAATAAAGGAAGAACATGTATTGTTAAGTATGTCTAATTCATAAGTTGTTTGTGATAGTGGCTGAATTAGTATCAATTAAGTATTGAATGTGTTGGAAGAAAGTTAATGTAATCCCTCCTGGAATATTTATGGATGCTTGTAAGCCAAGTTGTGTCATAGAAGACACCTTTATATCAAGGCTCATTAGGTTTTTCTGATAGTGAACCCACTATAGTTTCTGTTGCTCAGAAAGCAAGTAATATTGGTGTTAAAGTGCTCTTGGCTGAGTTGATCTTTAATTAACTTTCATATGCTCTGTATCATATCTTTTAGTTTGATAATAAACATGGTTCTGTTTTGTAATTACCTGGTTCTCATTCCTCAGCCAATGCACTTTCCCGAAAATATTAACGAGCCTGCGGGAATAGAATATAGTAACGAGCCACGACTTGCATATAAAGAATTTGTATAGAAGTATTAAAATAAAAGAAGAGATAGAAAATTTACATGTGGACAAACTCCAGTTAGAATTAACATAGTTATTAATAATAAAATAATACAACAGAAATATACTTTCAGTTATCTTGGATGTGAAATATCATATGAAGGAGAAAAAGACAAAATTAAACACTTCATGTTAAATACATGTCATAATATCAAGTATGATTTTATTATTATATAGATACATTTAAAAATAAACTCAAAATAAAGTCACAAAAACAGAAATTAAGAAATATTTTATTAAAACCTGAAATCTGTGACATCCATTGTGATATTTTCTACACTATTTCATTAAATGCTGGTCGCAACGTGCTAAATTGATTTCACGACCCACCAATGTGTCGCGACAAGAAAATCTATAGTATTCTCAGCATAATCAAAATTTTCTCAATTACACTTTCCGCTTGTTGTAGAGGATATTCAACAGCTGTTTGGGTTGTTTGGATTTATAAAGGATATGAGGCCACTATATCATGTGTGGAAATTATGTTATTCTGATCAGATGGACTGTTTTTCCGGATGAGAAACCATTTTCTAGGAAGGAAAACCCCGTTAACTTCATATGATACTCAGAAGTTTAGGTTTTAAAATCCTCCCGTCCCTGGATATGCTCTGATATGCAAATGCAACAGCTTTATTAACACTGAACTACTGGCTTCAGTAATTCGAACTGGTTCTATTTCATCGTAACAAAATAAAATTATTAATTTCATTTTCTTTCACTGTGAAAATCAATAACGAAATTATTAATTGTACTTGGATAGAATTATTAATCAATTTCTTCACTCAATGCCTACATTACCAAATGAAATCATCTTCATCCGAACTCGTACGAATAGAAAATTCAGAAGTGCCTTTGAAGGAATGTACTAAAATATTTTGATGTTTTTTGGGTGGGATAAATTATTTTTTAATCAATAGTAGTAGTAATAATAATGATTAATCTTATTCCTCCTCATCCTAATGACTGGTGGGATAGCAATGCTACTTTACTAAGGAATAATTATAGTGCAAAGTTTCCTATTGTCTTTCTTGTCCGATAATTGCTTCATGTCAGTAGATATGTGTGTTCATGGAACTGATCGGCCTGTTTCCCGGAGGAAAATGATACAAATTATATAATTGATAAAAATTGTGCGCGTCGTTGATGGGATTTGAACCCAAGTCTTTCTAACTAAAGGGCATCTTTTATACGGACTGAACTATGGAGGCTCCAATATTATTATTACTAGTAGTAAGATGTGATGAAAGTACAGCAATTATTATGGGATGAATTTTATTCAGATTCGGTGTTTGAAATTTTTAGAAAAAATTGTCTAATCGTTTTATTTTTCAGTTCAACTAATTCGGGGCTACAAAGAATTAACCTTTCCAAATCATGTATTACAATAACTCTCTGACTCGCTTTTTAATAACAATTTCATAAAGAAGTTTCGAAATGATATTAGTAATTCTGCACTGGCTGGATGAAATTTTACAGTAAAGATATATATTAAAGTTTTAATTTCAGTCTGACTAGTGTTATTGTAACAAAATTTGGTAGAACGAAATTTTTTCTTTAGAGATAAATCACTATCTGCACAATGACGCAGTATGTACACTTAAATAAAATGTTCTAAAATGACACAAAATAGACCCCTTCCATACGTTGTCTGTATCTTCAGTAACGTTAGGAATTGTCACCGAACACTTTTAAACAATAGTTTGCAAGACAAATTACTTTTCGATGAATTATGAAAGAAATAGAAAAATTATCGGTGAATTATTTTTTCGATGAATTGCATTTTCGGCAAACTGTCATGCGCTGATATATTCGATGAATTGCTATTCGTTAAATTGTCGTCCAATGAATTGTTTATTTTCTGAATTGCTTTTTCGAAGAATTGCATTCGATGAACTGTTTTTCGATGAATTTTCATGGAACTAATTCCACTGTAAAACTTTATGTATAAATATTTATTTTTTGTTAATTTATATTTTGGTATATATTTCATTTATTCTTATTTTTTTACTAGAGGTAAGGCTAGGGTAAACGATTAACAAAGCATTTAGATTTATCTTACTTTTGTGTAGTGTCATGTAGCTATGTCCTGTGCATATGAATGTTTTTCTGATGATGACCTCGATGTAGCGGTCGAAACGTCGAGTGTTATTTTCTGAATTATAAGTAATGTAATTACTCCAACATGTGTGTTTTTGTCTCCATAAGTTCTTCACGATGATAGCATCAGAGAACCTGATAGTAACCAATCTAGTTATGCCGCCTCTATTTGGGGTAAAAACATATAGTATACACCCGGGAGATTGCCAGACGTTAAGAATTTTCTCTTAAGAAGGGGTATACTGTATGTGTAATTACAAAGCAGGCGATTACGACAAGTTGAGGAGTCAGCTTTCAGCAGTATCATGGCATAATTGGAGGGGAGAGATGTTGGTAGTGCATCAGAGGAAGCCAAGTGGTGTTTCAAGAACGCAGTATCAGAATGTATACCCAGAGTTGAAAGGATAAATCAGGTAAGAGTTAAATGGATGAACAACTTCATTCAACAGGATTTACAGACAAAAGAATTGTGGAGGGATTATAAAATTAAAGGTAATGAAGCATGCACAAGCAAGAAGGGTGACATGTATGGTAAACAAGACCAAAACTAATTATAAGAAAAAGTTAGCTGATGAGGTCAAAAGAAATCTTAAAGAGTTCCTTCGCTATGCAGCAAGTAAACGGAGGAATGACTCTGGAAGGATTATTTTAAAAAGTGCTGATGTTGAGGAGGTAACAGAATCGAACAAAGCAGTTACTGAATGAATATTTTGCAGGGGTGTACCATCCAGGTGGTGATGTTGCAATGTGACATTTATTTGAGCATAGAAGTTGAAGAAATGTAGGTGCTTAAAATATTGCAGAACCTCTATAACAACACAGCCATGGGAACAGATGGTATATCGGACCATGTATTACGAGAATGTAAAAGGGAATTATCAGCTTCTCTGACAAACTGTTTGATATAAGCCTCAGTACTGGGAAGGTTCCACTGGAATGGAAATAGGGCAAAATAGTTCCACTATATACAGAAGGGTCCAAGACCGAAGTAGCAAATTATAGGCCAATCATCATCTCAGAAGTGGTATTGCAGAAATTGATGAAAGACAGAATTCGGGACTGGGTGGATAGGAAAATTATACTATATATGAGACAACATGGTTTTGCAAAGGATAGGTCTTGCCTTAGTAAATTGCTTACTTTCTTATAATAAAGTGACAATGGAGTTGGATAAGGGAAATGGTTACTGAGTGATCTTTCTAGACTTCGTAAAGGCATTTGACCAGATTCCACATAGAACTTTGTTGCATAAATCGGAGGAAATGGGCATGGACATCGATCTATATATGTGCATTAGAGGCTGACTGATGGACAGATATCAGAGAGTGGTTTATGAAGAAGTTGAATCTAGCAGAACGCAGGTGACCTAGTGTACCACAGGGATCAGCACTTGGTCCTCTACGATATAGGAAATAATTTGAGAGCAAATATTCAGTTGTTTGCTGATGTTGCTAAAAGGGTAAGAGCAATGGTAGATGAAGGTGATGCAGACATCCTGCAGGAAGACTTAAAAAGCATGGGCAAAGGAAAATGGCTGCTGGTTTAATGTGGCCAAGTGTAAGGTGACAAACTCTGGGAAGAAGACATCACAAGTTGTGTACTGTATCGATGGAACTGAACTACAGGACACTGGTCAGGCCAGAGACTTGGGAGATTATGGATAGGAAGGTGAAGTTTAGAGGTGATATAGCGAAGATGGCCACAACAGCACATCAGATTATGTGGTTGCTGAAGAACACACTGACAAGCAAGGGTGGGGAGATATTGTTTCGCTTTAATAAGGCCACATTTGAACTACTGCGTGAAGATCTTGTCACCTGGATTCCCTGGGGATGGAAGTGGTGATGGAGAGGATTCAGAGGTTAGTGACAAAGATTGTGGCAGGTTCATGGAATGCTTCCTACGATAATAGATTGAAGGTCTATAAGTTTCAGAAAAGAGTCGAGAGGCTTAAAAGAGGGGAGATAATAAAAGCATACAAGTTACTAAAGGGGTTTTATAAAATTGACACTGAAGACTTTTTTCAGTTCATGGCAGGATGGGAGAGAACGAGGTAAACAATGCAAATTGTTTAAGAGCGTGGTTAGCAAGGGTGTCAAGACCAGATTTTTTGCTTGGAGTGTGGTGAGTGGATGGAATGGCTTGTTATAGGTGATTATGAGTACTTCGTCAGTGAATGAATTTAAGGAGAGGTATGATAGGTATTATGTGAATAATGTCTAGTGTGTGAATAATAGTTCTACTGCGATGAGTCTTCTAACTTCATGAGGATACCTGTATAATAATAATTAAAACTGATTGTCACTTGCAATTTCAAATCATCTGTACACTCTTGTATCCAACATCAACCAACATGCAGATATCACTATCAACAATAACGTAGTCAATGAGGATTTTGTTATTTGTTGTGTTCTCTCCTCTGAATTTGTGCACACCTGGAATTTAGGGTTAGTAATGACTAGTCCATATGCTAGCAGAAATCCAGCATATACCACTATTATTAGCCTTGCACTTTTCTCCAAATTTTCCCAGCACGTTTCTATATGCCTGGTGGGATACATTTCATAATCTGCTGTCTAGATCTCCAGCAAGGGCCACTTTTTCTATTTTCTTTGTCACCTGCCTGGTCTGACTCGAAAATTCTGATTTCCCTAACAAAAACAGCGGGGAGCTGGTTTAATTGGATAATGCTCAATCTGACATGAAATCATATCATGCTGTACCATAATGTTTATTTCTAATTTAAGCTTATAGAGTACAATTTGGTCTGGTAAGCCTGAAATTGCAGCCTTTTCGTTTCTCCAGTACCCAGTGGATAACTACTGATGGGGGCTCACTACATGAAAGTAAGGATTGGACTTTAATTCAGAAGACCCGACCGATTCTCTGCATTCCTTAAAAGCGATGTGGGGGTCTTTTTCCAGTTATCTGGCTTTGAGCATTAAACCAGATTTTTATTATAAGCCAAATAAATAGTTGAGAAATGATTGGAATGTAACAAGATTTCTATATGAGTTATGCAGATCTGGAAAAGCCACATGATAAGTTAACAAGGTAAGTTCATCAAAATACCAAAATTATATGCTGTAAATGGGATATTACATGTGGCCCGTGTGGAAGTTGGCAGACAGATTTAAATGTAGAGGAAAATGGTTTGATATAAAATCAGGCACAATACAGCACTGCTGCATTGTGCCTATGTAGATCATATTATGAATATAAGTAGCAATAAACTAAATAACATAATCATGGATATTATAGTCAGCTCTTCATGCAGATGAAAATATGACCATAATATTAACAGAAAATTCTGCATGCCTGGCAATTTTCCAGGTCAACACTACATGACTGCTTCCCCAAGTGGAGGAAGCATAGTTAGATTGGTTACTACTAAGTTCTCTGATGCTATAACCAGATCGAGCACTATCGAACCTCGTGTCTCCTCCATTACACGCTGTCTCAGGTAATTATCTTTTAGCAGCAGTAAAAATTTCATTACCTTCCCTCCTCCCAATTTATGCCCCCATAGTTGAAATCCCCCATAATTACAAAACCTGCATTCATCATGCTAGTTTGCAAATACATCTCATGAACATTCTCCCTTGATTACAGCAACCAATTATATTTCATCCTGTTGGCCTCAAATGAAGTGCACTCTGCATGCCTCTCCTCCTGATGTACTTCTACTCTTTTTTTTTTTTTTTGGCTTCACCTATTACTAGCAAAATCCATCCCCCACATACTGTTCCCTGTGAAGACACTATATCCATCACATGCTGTTCCTATAACATCCTTGATCAACCAAGTCTCACTAATGTCTATAACTTTTAGCAAACTTGAGCTAACCAATGCCAAAAATTCCTCGCCCATATTATACATAAAACTGTAATATCCCCTTCCTTCTACAACCTGTCTTACACTTTGTGTTGCTTAGCCCAATAAAGTTAAGAATCTGGGGAGCTATATTCAACATCATGTGATCACTCTCCCATTTACTAATCTCTAGGTTGCCTGGACCCACACCCATTCCCTAAACATTCTAGCTTCCCTGAGTCTGCTGTTTGTTTCAAAATTTACAAAGTGTGGAATGCTTGATGTGGAGTGGACGATATATGTTTAATTCTTTATAACAAATACATAAATATTTCCCACTGAAAACCTTTATATATATATATCTATAACTCTGCCATTGCCGGTCCCAAGACCGGATGAGAAAGGAGGAAGGTTGTACTTGTGGCTAGCAACCATAATACAGAAAAAACATATCGCTACAGAAACCTCAATCATTGTTGGAAAACCGACACAAAACCAAGAGGAAGAAGTACTGGGGAAAATGAAGCAAGCCAGTGAAAGCCCCATTGGGGAAGCTGACAGACAGAAAACTCCAAGAAATAACATGGCATTTTAATAAAATATGCAACGTAATCCCCTTATGAGTCTTAAGCTGAAGAAATGCCTGCCTTATTGGCCGAGTGGTTAGCACACCTGCTCTCCAACCAATAGGCTACGGGTTCAAATCCCGCTGTGGGCAAGGACGTTTGGGATTGTCGGTGAAAGAGATGAATTTCATCGCCCTTTCTGCTTATTGGAGGCCAGATGTGGCTTAAATATATATCTTGTATTTTTAATTTAATTCATATATACGAGGGTGGTCTGAAAAGTTCTCGGCCTTGACCATAGATGGCAACACTATCGGCAAGATTTTTTTTTTCTAAGTTGGTGCATCTGTCATTCTGTGAGAGATGTAAGTCATTCTATCAAGCAGTTTCTTTCATACAGCTGTCTGAAGCAAAAGTGTTCTCTCTATCCCTTGAAATTGGTAAATTGAGTATCGTGCGGTTAAAATTTATTTGTAAAAGAAGGTTTAACGCCAAAAGAAATTCATTCGAAGTTCACAATTTTGGACAATTAAGAAATGAACTGCCGAGTTGAAACGTGGCCGTACCAGCCTTGAAGATGATCCACGTGAAGGACGTCAGAAAAGTGTAACAACAAAAGAAATCATTGATCAAGTGCACCATATAGTTCAAAAGAACGTATAGGATATATTTTGCATGAAGAATTGCAATGAAAAAGCGTTGCGCAAGATAAGTGCTGCGCTTGCTCACAGCAGAACAAAAACACACTCGCATGAAAATCTCTGAACAGTGCTTGGAGCGTTTTAACAAGAATAAAACTGATTTTGTGCGTCGATTTATTACTATGGATGAGACTTGGATTCACTATTACACAGCAGAATCCAAACAGTGGACAGAAGCCGGTTGTTCAGCACCAAAGAAGACAAAGTCAGTTCCATCAGCAGGAAAGGTCATGGCATCAATGTTTTGGGATGCTAAGGGCATTTTGTTTATTAATTATCTTGAAAAGGGTAAAACAATAACCGGGAAATACTATTCAAATCTTTTAACCAGACTAGACGAAAAAATTTGTGAGAAAAGACCTGGTTTGCAGAAAAAAAAATCATCTTTCAACAGGACAATGCACGTGCCCACAAAGGTGTTTTGGGAATGGGAAAATTAAGGGATCTCCACTATGAATTGTTGGAACATCCACCCTATTCCCCAGATTTGGCTACCTCTGATTTCTATCTCTTCCCAAAACTAAAACTCTGCCTCGCTGGTCAGCGTGTTTCTTCGAATGAAGAGGTGATTGCAGCTGTAAAGGGGTATTTTGCAGATCTTACTGAAACCACTACAGGTACGGGATAATGGTGCTGGAATACATGTATTAGTCTTAAGGGAAATTATGTTGAAAAATAAACTAATTTTGAAATTATAAATCCGTTTTTTCTTTGTTAGGCCGAGAACATTTTAGACCACCTTCGTAAATCTATCATGTTGTACTTTAATCTTGTCTCAAACGGAAGTGGCATTGTTTTCATCCTGCAAAAAAGACAAACTGGCCAGTACACATGCAATTAACTAGTCTCATAGCCTTAGTTGTTTTGGCTATAATTTCAAACAACCCGACCATAAACTGATTCAGCAAGTGAGAATAAAGTCAAAGAATGTAGGGATATTAGCGAATATTAACGCATCAGGCATACAAGGAGTCGCAAGACTCAATACAGGCAGATCATCATCATCATAACTACTAAAATATCTAAAATCTAAAAAGCATTTAAGCCCAATACTTGGGCTTAAATGCTTTTTATTAGGTACAATGTTGAAATTCGATGTACCTTACCGTATTTACTCGAATATAACTCATCCTCGCGTATATCTCACACCCCTGATTTTACTTTACGAAAAATAAAATTAAACCGTTTCGCATATATTTCGCTCATGAAAAAAGTTTAAAACTTTGTTGGTATATCAGTTTCAGATATTTTGAAATTCATTTCAACTCAACAATCATCGGCTTACTTTTGTCGTTGAGCCCGCGATCTTTTATTAATACCATACCAACCATATGCATAGAAATGGAAGCAACCAGTAGAGAAAATGTGGGAGTGAGGGCATTGACTTTTACTCGATCTTGGATTACGCGTGGGTGGATTATGATAAAGAGATCATTAGAACTGTTGTGCAACTCGATTTGGAGAGCTTAGGACATGATTTTGCCAGAAATAATTAATTTAATTACAGAAGCATTGTTGCTAAAAGATTCAAATATATCGCGTGATGAAGGTGAGCGGCCAATAGCGTAAATAACGTTGATAACTACAATTTAAATACGTTCATTTTAAAACTGGAGCAATTATAATGGATACTAAGGATTTAATGATAAAAGTCAATTTAGTTGTTTCCTGAAAAACTTTAATTTCCAAAAGTCCCACATGTATCTCGCATTACGATTTTTTAACTTTTCTGGGGAAAAAAAGGACGAGTTTTATTCGAGTAAATACGGTATACGAAAAGGCAAGAAATTGAGTATTCTTGTTTGCATCCATATTTTATTATTACTGAAAACGTCCATGAAGTCAACAGACAAATCACAGGAGGCCTTAACCGAGCCTGAAACAATATCAAATATTAAAACAAGACCTAATAATACAAAATTAAAACCTTCCCGTGCTTGAAAAGTCAGTGTCTCATGCAGTGGCGTACCTAGGGAGGAGCGGTGGGTGCGGTCCGCACCGGGCGGCACATATTTGGGGGAGGCATTTTTTATATTTAGTTATAGTTGTAAAAAACAACTTGTTCACTTCATACGTTTACTATTCGATTTCCACGAATTATGAATTACTATATGATTTCGAATATTTTTCCTCGTCGTCAAGTCAATGTAGGGTAGAAAATATTATCTCTAAAAATTTTGCTCAGATACAGACATCAATGGTGCCGACGCCGAGTAGAAGTTCTATGTACTACTCCGTGCTCGATGTTTATCGAATGCTTAGTATTACCGTTACCATAGAGATGACACGGCTAAGTCACACTCACGAGGCTACGTCTGAAATATACGCAGGCAACGATACTAGACGAAACACTGGCGGCCGCGTGTGAATAATCTTGAAGGTCCGCGATATCCGATATATTTTCATAAGTTAAGAGGTCGACCTGTACGCACTCTTTACTGCATGGTGGTTCAAATATTGTGTAACTTGCAAGTAGTAATTTATATTACTGTTTCAGTTTTTAGAAAATTGTTCTAAGGTAAGTTATTACAAATTAAATTTCTTTTGTTTTCTATTGCATTAAAGTAGCACAAATTATTTGTGTTTTATTGAAATTTCACGAAATTTATTATTTATTAAAAAATACGAAATAGACGTTTTATTTCTATAATTTATTTTTTTAATATATCCGTAGGATGAAACGAATAAAAGAAAGCGGAGCGTCATTTAGAAAGAAAAAGAAGGCAAGGGAGGAAATACAGAATAAAAATACTGGAGCACTACTCAAATACATCTCCCGTGAATCAACTTCTAGTTCTTTTAATATTGTTGCCTCAAGTACTGGCAAAGAAGCCGCCCTCGAAGGCGAAAAAACTTATTCCAATGTTGTTGAAGAGGAAAGACCTGGCTCACATACTGGCGAAGAAGTAGAAAGTTCATCAAGTTCTGATGAAGAGTCTGCTGCACAAATTATTCCGTCTATTTCTATGAAAGATGTTGGATTATGGCCTAACAAGACTGACGACAATACAAGAGTATTCCTGGTACGTCAAGGTCCGTTTGCAATTCAAAATTTAAACGCCGATTTTAGTGAAGGAGTAAAACGTCCTGGTAATACAATTAAAGCCAAAGGTGAAACAAGAAAGCTTAATCGCGACTGGTTTTTTCAAATTTTGCCTAATGGTGAAAAGCTGTTAAGATCGTCGATGGTGTATTCACCATCGAAGAAAAGTATTTATTGTTTTTGCTGCAAACTGTTTGATGATCTTTGTCAATCAAGTTTTAACACGGAAAATGGTTTTAACAAATGGTGAAAACTTCATCCCAAAATAAGTCAACACGAGTTGAGCGCACTGCACATTCGATCATTTTCCCAATGGAAGGAATTAGAAATAAGACTTGGACATGGCGCAACTTTTGATAAACTACAACAACAGAAAATTGATAAGGAAATTAAAAAATGGAAGGAAATTCTTACAAGAATACTTGATATAATTAGATTCTTAGCAAAACAAAATTTGGCGTTTCGAGGTCATCGTGAAAGTGTTCATCAGGAAGACATCAATTCAATGGAAAATAGAGGAAATTTTCTAGAGCTTGTTGACTTGTTGGCTAAGTACGACCCAGTATTACGTGAACATGTAATAAAAATTAAGATGGGTAATAAATATAGTATCTCTTATTTGTCGCCGAAGATTCAGAACGAATTCATAGAGCTATTGGGAGGCGCAGTGAGAAAAACAATTATGGATCAAATAAAGAAAGCTAAATACTTTTGTATGATATTTGACAGCACTCCAGATATTTCTCACAAAGATCAAACCAGTCAAATTATTAGATATGTAGTTATTGATGGTAGCGAAGTTAAAGTTGTAGAATCGTTTATTGACTTTGTAGAAACTAAAGGAAAAACTGCCGAGGAAATCACAAATATGATTTTAACAAAATTAGAAAATGACGGTTTAGATATAAAAAATTGAAGAGGACAGGCTTACGATAATGCTGCCGTCATGGCAGGAAAGCACAGCGGTGTTCAAACTCGCATTAAGGAAATAAATCCAAATGCCAAATTTGTAGCATGTACAAATCATTCTTTAAACCTGGCATGTTTTCACGCAGCTTCTACTGCTATCGATTCCATAACATTTTTTGGAACTATCGAACAGTTGTTTTCTTCTTCCACTCATCGATGGGATGTTTTACTTTCTGTCACTGGTCAAGGTGTTAAACGCAGTGTAGAAACTCGCTGGAGCGCTAGAGCAGAAGCGGTAACTATAGTAAAAAGCCAATTTTTTACATTTTAAGCGCTTTAGAAAAATTGACATCTGAAGAAGAAAATAGTAAAACGAGATCAGATGTTGGAATATTACTCAAATCAATGCAATCTTTTTCTTTTCTATGTTATCTCAATTTATGGGAACCCGTCCTTTTGGAAATTAATGACGCGCAAAAATACCTGCAAATAAAAGGGTTAAATATCCGTCAATGCCATATAAAACTAAATTCTTTGCAAACCCATTTCATGGAACAAAGAGATGCGCTAATACAAAACGCTGGTTATAGCAGCCAAAACAATTTGTGAAGAGTTGGAAATATCGACTGAGCGTCGAGTTAGAAGGAGAAAAAATATGAGTGGGGAAAATTCACGAGACGTGGGGCTAGCCTTAGAACAAGAAGTACGAAGAGAAATGTTTTTATCTATGGATAGAATTATAAACGAAATAAAAGAACGCTTTGATCAGTTGCATGTCCTTGCAAGAAAATATTCGTGTATAATACGAATGTAACCTACTAAATGAAGAATTTGAATGTCAAATAAATGACTTTATTGACATTGATAAAGAACAGTTCCATATTGAAAGAAAAAGGATCCAGGTTTTTATGGCTGTACCTACACTACAAGAAAAGGCAAAACGTTGGAAAAACGGGGAGAAGGCCCTCTTGATTTACTAAAATTTATTCAACAGTATAGATTGGAAAATTCTGTACCCAACATTGTAATTTTGCTAAGAATTTTTTTAACAATTGCTATCAGTGTCGCTAGTTGCGAAAGGAGCTTCTCCAAATTGAAGTTGATAAAAAATGATCTTCGTTACACAATGAGTGAGTTAAGACTACAAAATCTTGCCATATTGTCCATACAACAAGAAATTACAAATAATATAAATTTTGAGAGCATTATACACGATTTTTCTACTATGAAAGTTAGAAGAGTAAATATATAAATATGTTTACATACACATATGTGTACAATTTGTTTGTTTATCCAAAAGAAATGAAATTATTTATTTATAAATATAAAATAAAAAATATTTAATGGTAATTTTTTTTTGTAAATTAGGTATATGTTTTGTCTCATAGGTGGGGAACATGCGGCCTCCGTAAGTTTCTTGTGGCCTTTAAAAAAGTATCTTGTATTTTTATAAAAGTTGCATTTACAGGTATATCAACTTATGGGCCTCCTTTATTACTGCCTAATTTAAATATGGCATCCAATGGTTAAAAAGCCCCCACCTATAGTTTGTCTCAATTACAATTATTTATTTATGTTTATTAATTTATAAAAACCACCATTTGTTTCACTTAGAAAGGGCAGCAAAAGTTCTAGGTCCGCCACTGGTCTCATGATCACTCTCAGTGACAAATTGGCAGTGCTGATACCTGATACACAACTACACCCTCTATCCAAAAAGAAACCGAACTTTTCGAAAATAGAAGAAACTAGTGGCGCCACCTGTTTTATCTTTTTGTTGTCGAAAGCGGCAACCTTCATTAGTGTAGTCTCAACTGTTTATGACATTTGTTTCATTAGAAGCCGAGTTATAGTGCCAAGAGTGACAGCGTGTTTTGATGAACGGTCGGTTGTCACAATATTCATGCCGTACGCAACGAATTCTCGCTCTCAATCTTTTCAAAACTTCGAGATAAAACTCACCAATGACCGTTTGGCGAGGCGGAACGAATTCTTTGTGGATAATGCCCTCGCAATCATACAAACAAATCAGCATTGTCTTTACTTTTGACTTCTCCAAGCGACTTTTTTTCGGATGCCTCTCTTCTGGTAGTCTCCACTCAGCACTCTGGCGCTTTGTTTCGGGCTCATACTCAAAACACCACGTTTCATCACTAGTAACGATCGTTTCAAGGAAGTTTGAGTCCTTACTAGCGGTTTTAATGAGGTCCTTGCAGTGTTCAATTCGATACATTTTTGGTCATCGGTCAACTTGTGGGAAACAAATCGTGAATTCAATTTACGAAGGCCCAAAGTCTTGTTCAAAATGTTGTGCAGTTGATTTTGGAATCCCCAATTCATCTTCAATCAATCACACGGACGATTTTCGGTTTTCTTTGATAAAATCGCGCACATTTTGGATGTTAACTTCGCTCAGTCCAGTTAAAAGGACGGCCCAGCTTTTCGTCGTCCTCAAGCGTCTTACGACCACTTTGAAATCGCTTAAACCACTCATGAACTTGAGTACGGGATAAGCATTCAGCACCGTATGCTTTTTGAAGCATTTGATGCGTTTCGGTAAAACTTTTACCAAGTTTAGCTCAACAGTCAATCGCAGCTCTCTGTTTGAAACTCAATTTCCGACCGCTCGTCAAAACACACCGTCCCTCTTGGCACTATAACTCGGCTTCTAATGAAACAAATGTCATAAACAGTTGACACAACACTAACGAAGGTTGCCGCTTTCGACAACAAAAAGATACAACACGTGGCACCAGTAGTCTCTTCTATTTTCGAAAAGTCCGGTTTCTTTTTGGACAGAGGGCATACACTGCATAAGGCCATTACCAAATCTAACACACTAAGACCTTGTGAAATGCTTCCATTACATGCAGTGTATGGCAATTATCCTGCAGAAACTCACTCTTTCTCCTCCATCCAATCCAGATTATCATTACTAAAATGCCCATTAACATGACTCTTATGAGCTGCACCCAGCCTAGCATATGCTGCATGAAAATGATTAAAATATATTAGCAGATCTCCCAGTTTGTAATAATATGACAATTTATAAGAAAAAACAACATCCTAAACACCTGGAACAGAGAGGGGAGGGAGTGGATAACAGGAGCAACCATCAAATGAAGTTTAAAAGCAGTGCAGATTATATTTCTTTAAAGTCCTGGCTATTTTTTCTGAGGTGCCCAGGATATAGGGATTCGTAATGGGATTATTATAATCTGTATGTCTAGAGGGATGAAAGGTTCATTTGCCACAGAACAACCTTCACCTGGTGGTTCAGTCTTGTGTCCTTTGGTACTACAAGAATGCCAAATGGGACGACCCTGCATTGATGACTTCTATTACTCCTTCCTATAGTCTGACTACTGCTTCAGGTCTCTTGATCCAAACACCTGCTCAGACCGAATAACAGAAGTCACTCTCACAGGAATGAAGGCTTTCATCCCTTATTCCACTCCAAATTCTGAGCCACCTTGGTTCTCAGAATTTGGAGTGGAAACTTTGGATTGGCACACTTTTCTCTGACAAGAAAAGTGTGCCAATGCAGTAAAAGAAAAAACATATGCATACTACAGATGGCTCAAGACAAAACTCCAGCTGCTCATTTTGCCTATACTGTAAACTTGCCTCCTTCCCAAATGGCTGCTGCTCATTCTGGTGCCTTGCGAAGACTACTGGGCACGATTTCTTCCCACCGAGATTTCCACCATTCTCACATCTGAATGGTACTCTAGTTATCTCACCTAAAGACAAGACCAGCATCACTCTTCTCTTTTAATTCCTGCATTGATGACCTGGGAAAAGTTCCCTACACTCCACCAAGAAGGATATCTCTATGTCATCCATAATCTATTGTCAAAAAGAAATCCGAAGAATCCTTATTAACTTGAAAACGAACAAGGCATCTGGTGCTGATTGTAACACACCTATTGTGTTAAAAAATTGTGCTCCAGACATAACACCTATCCTGTATCGCCTCTTCAATTTATTCTAACGATGTAACAAACAAACAAACGTGTTTTGTGGATAGCTCCTGAACAGATAAGCGATATTTTCAGTAATAATTGGTGAATTTGCATAAAAGTAAACAATAGTATTGTTTACTTTTAGCTTTAGCGTGTCTGGGTGATTTCTGTGTGTTTTTTTGAGCATTTTAATAGTAAATTGATAGATACGATTATCTGTGCACATGGCTCCCATAAAGAGGAATACAAAGATGGCGTCCAGGTCGCCAAATCTGTCCAAAAATTTTAACTTAAAGGATTTGATTTAGTGTACCGTTTGCGAAATGTATGCATTGAGGAGAGTGGTTGGAGTCTCTTTAAACAACACAACGATAGTGGAGTGAATGTGTGCAAAAAGTGTAAAGAATGTGAGGAGTTAGTTTCAGGTCGTGTGAGTGATATCGTTGTTGAAAGTGAGAATCTAGATAACAGTGATATGCGAGGTATGTATAGTGATATATGCGAGGTAGTACCTGATAGCTGTGAGAGTGGCCTTGAAAGTGAGAATGAAGATAAGCATACAGAACGATTGAATGAATCATCGGAAAATAAAAATGATGACACTGACGCAATGAGTGAGATTGCTCTATTACGCGAAGCGATACAAAGGTCAAATCGGCAGCTGGAGCGTTGGCAAAAATGTTTTCCAAGCGTACCGACTAATAATAGGCAAAAGTATGATACAAAAATAAGGGTATGATAGTGAGTGTAAAAAAAATGAAAGAGCGAGTGTTGTATGGAGATTCCTTAGCAAGAGGTGTGTTAGTAAGTTTAACAAAATCGTACCAACCTGGTGCGAACGTTAAGAATGTAAGCAAGTCAATTAGAATGCAAAAGCAGCGGGTGAAAGAATTGATAGTGGTAGCAGGTACAAATGATTTGAAAGGAAATAAAATGGCCATGAGTGAGGATGTGAAGGAATTGCTTGAGGTAGCAAAAGAGAAGGGTGAGTTAGGATGGTGAGCCTGTTGCTGCGGTATGACAGTGAAGAGTAGAGAAGGAGGGCCATAATTGCTGCCTTTATGCGTGAATTATGCAGGATGAGTGGTGTGGAATTTGTGGATGTGTGGAATGAGTACGATGGGCGAAAGGATTTATAAAAAATGCATGGCTTATATTTGAATAGATTTGATGTACGGAGACTTGGAAAGGTGTTGTCGAATGTAGTGGAAGTGAATGTGCAGAATCAGGGAAACTAGAGTTATTAAGGGGGGGGGAGTAGTTATGCAGACTTTAGGGTGACAGGTGAGTGTGTGAATGTGTGTAATATGCCCAAACCAGTAGGAAAGACCACGAATCAGAATGGGATAGTTAGTATAAGGCATCAAAATAGGGATGGGACAAATCGGCTTCTGCAATTCATGTATACTAATGCCAGAAGTATTAGGAACAAGAAGGAAGAATTTTTGGCTTGGTTGGCACTTCCAGACCACAGGTTATTGGCATTAGTGAAACATGGCTGACAGAAGATGATACAGCTAGTGGGATTGAATGTGAGGGGTCTGGTGTTCAGGAGTGACAGGGAGAATAAAATGGGGGAGGAGTTTTATTGATGATAGCTGATGAGCTACAGCCAAGGAGAATAGAAGTGAACTGCAGGATAGAGAAAAGAGCACATTTGAGTCTATTTGGTGTGAGATTGAAACTAGCATAACAAAATATAGTTGGGTGCTGCTATAGAACAGGTGATGGAAAAAATGGTGGAGATAGTAGGCATAAGCAAATAGAAGAAATGAGTGGAAGGAGGGAAATTATTATGAGAGATTTCAACTATGGTAATATTGATTGGAAGGAAGAGAGGACACATGGGTGGTAAGAATTGAATTTTATGCAGTTATTAAGGGATAACTATCTGCGACAGCATGTAATGGAAAATACTAGGAGTCAGAGAGTGCCTGACCTAGTAATTGCATCTGAGAATTTAGCTGTAACGAATATGACAACGTTGCCATCAATTGGTGAGAGTGATCATAGGGTCTTGACTTGTGAGGTAGCTAAAGGTGTGGATTTTACAATTAAGACAGGGTACATGTGGAATTATCTGGCTGGAACGTATGACAAGCTTAGGAGTTTGATTGGTTCAGTGCCATGGCATGTACAACTGCAAGGGCTAGAAGTTGATAGTGCATGGGAGGCAGTTAAGAAGTGTTTGCATGAAGCAATGGCTGACTGTATGCCTAGAGTCCAAATAATAAATCAAGCAGGGGTTAAATGGATGAATAACACCATTAAGCTTGAGCTGCAAAAAAAAGAAACAACTATGGAGGGAATTTAAGGAGAAAGGTGACCGGCAGGTACACAAACGGTATAAAGCGCAGGCCAGAAGGGTAACGAGTGTGGTAAGAAAAGCAAAAAAAGGATTACGAAAGAACATTAGCCATGCAGGCGAAAGAGAATCCCAAACAGTTTTTTCGATATGCTGTGAGTAAAAGAAAAAATGTATGTGGCAGAATGATTTTAAAGAATGCTGATTGTAGGGAGGTAACCGAATGAGCTGATAGCTGAATTATTGAGCGAGCACTTTGCAAGAATATATCATCCAGGTGGTGACATTGCAGAAATGAATGAACCAATAGATTATATGGGAATTGTGGTGAAGGAAGTGGAGATGAGTAGTCTATTACAAAACCTCAATGTCAATACATCTGTGGGATTGGATGGTATACCAGCTCGGTCTTACGTGAAGCGGCTAAAGAATTGTCAGTGCCCTTGACCATTTTGTTTAATTTGAGTCTCGGGTCTAGGTTAGTCCCGAAGGGGTGGAATGAGGAGGAAATAGTTCCACTGCATAAAGGAGGTTCCAAGACTGCTGTTGTAAATTACCTATCGATTAACATATCAGGAATCGTTGTCAAGAAAAGAATACAGGATCGGATAGATGAAAATGGGATACTGTATGGGGGACAACATGGTTGTGTGAAGGGTAGATCATGCCTCAGTAACTTGCTCACGTTTTATAACAGTGACGGCTGAACTGGATAAGGGTAATGGATTTACAGTGATTCTACTGGACCTTGCAAAAGCCTTTGACAAGATACCACATGGAACTCTAATCAGTAAGATTAGATGGGGATAGGTATAGGGTGAGATGGATAGAAGGGGTGGTTGATGGAGAGATACCAGTGGTTTATTCAGTTGAGTCCAAAAGACAGCTTGTGACCAGTGGTGTGCAACAGGGTTGTTCTTGGACCACTACTTTTCAATTTGTTCATTAATGATATAGGAAAGGATCTGAGAGGAAGTGTTCACTCGTTTGCTGATGATGCAAAGTTGGGTAAAGCCATTGAGTGCACAGGATGTCAAAATTTTGCAAGATGATTTGGATAGTTTGGATGACTGGGCTAAGGGAAAATGGATGTAAATTTAATGTGCCAGTGTAAGGTTATGCATTTTGGGGTGAAAAGATTAGCAGCAGTATATCACATTGGTGGAACCGTACTCCAGATTGATGAGGCCAGGGATTTGGGAGTGTTGGTGGATAGGGAGTTGAAGTTTAGGGAGCACATCGCAAATGTGGCTAAATCAGCTCATCAAATCACTTGGCTTTTGAAAAATATTTTAACAAGCAGAGACAAACAAGTTATTGTTCCTCTGTATTAAGCCTTGATAAGACCCCATCTAGACTACTGTGCCCATTTATCATTTCTCTTCTTGATGGGGAGGAGGTGGAGTGGATCCAGAGAAGAGTGACCAAGATGATAGCAGGTCTGTGGAATGAACCTTATGAGAACAGGTTGAAGATTTGCGGGTTGCAAAAATCGGTTGATAGGCGGAAAAGGGGTGATATAATTGAGACATTCAAATTACTGAAGGGTTTTATTAAGATTAATCCAGAAGATATTTTTCAGAATAGGACTAGTGGCCATACATGGAAGCTGGGCAAGAATGTGGTTAGCAGGGGTGTTAGAGCTAGGTTTTTTACTTGCAGAGTGGTGAATAATTGGAATAAGCTGCGAGAATCTGTTGTGGGTGCTATGACCGTGAATGATTTCAAGGCGAGGTATGATAGATACTGTGTAATGTCAAATAGTTGTTCTTGAAATGATGTTAGGACCTCCCTCGATGAGTCTGTCGACTCCTTGGAGTTGCCCGAAATAATAATATTCAACTAGCATTCACCCATCCCCAAGAAAAGTGATAAAAGTCAATCAATGAACTACCATTCAATTGTTCTCACTTCTAACTAAATATCGAGAAGGTCAACCAGCACCAACTCTTGAACCACCTAGAGACATGCTAATTAATCAGTGACCAGCAGTAGAGATTTCACCACTCGTGATCTACAGCTCATCTTGCTTTCACCATCCACCTCTGGACTCAAGCCTTGAAAAAAGTAGGAGAAACGTATGTGGTTGCCCTTGACATTTCAAAAGCATTTGATCGTTTTGCACAGGAGTCTAATTAACAAACTGCCATCCTACGGACTGCCTTCCACTCTGCAGCTGGATTGGCAACTTTCTCACTATGTGTCATGGTGGACAGTTTCCTCTCCTCTGGTTTCCCAACCAATGCAAGAGCACCCAGAGGCTTTGTTCTTTCACCCACTCTTTTCCTCTTGTATATAAATGACCTGATCTCACAGACTTCCAATCCTATCTATAGCTTACCGATGACAGTACACTCCATTCCTCCTTTTCATTTGACAAATCTTGTAGTGCTCTATCTGGTTGTGATAGATCTTGAGGATCTACCATGACCAGAACTCTGATCTAGCTATATCCCAATGGGGCAAGGACTGAGTTTTGGTGGCTTCAAAGCTACCAAAACTCAGTCCAGCCTGATCTCTCTCAAGAAGGAGCTCGCACCTCTCCCCCTTACCTTCAATAGTACTGACATATCTAAACACAATCAGATTTCTCTTTCTGGACTGACTTGCTTCCATGATCTTTCCTGGCAGGAGGACATTTCAACTATAGCTTTTGCAGCCAGCAAAAAACTTGTACTTTTTTTGCACAAGATACTATTTCACATCTTCACAGCTGCTAATTCTATAGAAATCCCAAATTTGGCCCACCATGGAATATTGCACCCATATTTCGCATGGTGCACCAAAATCTTCTATTAGATTGTAAATTGCTCGATTCTATCCAGAGAGTGCAATCGAGCTAATAAATGATCTCTCTCTCACATTATGTTCACTTTCTGGCTTGTACTTCTACAGATACTTCCATGGACAGTGCTCTGATGAATTAGCCACTATCATTCCTCCACTCTCCTCCAAAATTATTAAAACAAGAGCCACTGCTAACCAACAACCTTTTACAGTCCATCCTGAAACTCACCAAACCACCTTCAATGCCTGCTCGTTCATTCCATCTACATCTGTTCTTTGGAACAGTCTCTCCCACTCTGCCTTCCCCAAACATTATAACCTTCGCTGTTCTAGCAAAATGTGAAGATTCCTCCCTTCTTCTATTCCTTTTGTCCACACATGGCACTAATGTGCTATACGTCTTTGGCCTTTCATGTGTGGATCATATATAAAAAAAATACTATTTTGTTAATCTTTTTTCATTATAGCCATTGGAGAAGAAAGTATAGCAAATAAAGGAGAGTTCAGCTGTGGGGAAAGCTTGGCTTTCCCCACAGCTGAACTCATGACAGGAAAGTTTGTGTATGTATCTCTGCTCCCCTAATGATCCACTCCCTTACCTCTCTGGCACAGAATTAAATAGGTAAAACCACTATGCTTCACTGCAGCAAATATAAACTTTAAAGACTTTTTAGAATGAACAGCAGATTTAAAAAACCAACCTAATCTAAATATATATGGTTATGTTAAACTTCCCAAGATTTAAAGACTTAGAATGAACAGCAGATTTAAAAAACCAACCTAATCTAAATATATATGGTTATGTTAAACTTCACAAGATTTGGGAAACATTAATTCTTAGACCTCCTGCACAACAGCTAAGGCTGCCCACTAGCACCCATAGACGGTGCCCGTTGGACTTCAGTCTTCTAATCTTACATTTTCCAACTTTGCCTGCATGGTTAGAGTATCCACTCTCCAACCAAAAGGCTGCGGGTTTGAATCCCACCCTTGGCATGGATGTTTGTGATTGTCTGTGAAAATACTAGTGGTGATGGTCGACGGTAGTGGCATTGGTGTAGACGACGAAGGTAGTTGTGGTTGGTGGAGACATAGAGTTTTGAGTAGGTGCCTTCCCTTGATGACCCTTAGGACTCACTGGAGGTGTTATGTAATAATAATAATTGTGTTCTGTGATACTACACTGATCAGGATAAATGTATACAGATAAATATTAATATTCTTACAGTACTGTATGATGGAAGCAAAATATATACTTGTTTCCAGCTAATATAAAGGGAAAAGGTGACTAAAAAATACGTATCCATAGAAATTATTGTTCTTACTGTAATCTTCATTAAGATTATTAAGACTATCAGTGTAGGAGATCCAGCTAAGCCCTGGAAAAATATGCAAGTCAGTACTATCTTAAGGAAGAAATAAAATACAGACTCCTAAGTATCAGCATTATTATAATTGCCTTACTTGACCAGAAAGCAGCCTATTTGATGTTAAACATTGAATACTGAATCACTCTTGTCTGCTTCCCATTAAATCGCTGACATATACACTCAAGGGGTGTACAGGATATGATAGTACTACATGAAAAATTTACGTTATTACTAACTTCTATCTACCATTTTCCTCCGAATCAGTCTGTTACCTGTGAAGACTCCAACATTATCAGATCTTATATTTCTGTCTTCATAGGCGCTTTTTACTGTATCAATCCACCTATATCTTGGTCTTCCTCTGCATCTTTTTCCTGCCAAATGGGCAGAAAACACGTTTTGCTAATCTTTCCTCTCCCATTCTATTTAAGTGACTATACCACCTGAGATTAACTCTGCTAACTCATTCCTGGATGCTGACAATGTCAAGTTCTTTCCTAATATCCTCGTTTTTTATACGATATTGCCATTGATGCCATCTGTTCATGCCTGTTATCTTTCTCAGGACTCTCATATCTGCTGTCTCTAGTCTTTGGTCAAGTGTTTTACTTCTGACCCAGCTCTCAGATGCACAGGTTAAAACTGGTTTGAACATTGTACAAACTACACAGTGTACAGTGTTCACAGAGATACGTACACAACCAGGAAAGTTTGTATACAACAAAGCCTACCATACTGGCTTTGTTGATTCTATTGTCTATTTTCATATTTAATTTATCATCTTCAATAAAAATCGTGTCTAAGTATCTGAAATGTTTTCCTTGTTCTATAGGTTCTCCATTCAATGCAGTTGATATTTTCAATGCCTATTTTCATTGTCTTTGTCTTGTTATTGCTGACCTTCATACCATATCTCTTACAACAGTTATTCAATTTAGTCAGGGAATATTGCAGACTTGTAGCAGATTTATTTAGAAGCATAACATCATCCACATAAAGAAAAGAGCTGAGATTAACATCTTCAATTTTGATATCAGGTTTAATACTACTTTCCTTATAATGTGATCCATATAGATAATGAATAACAGAGGGGATAATGTACATCCTTGTCTCACACCAGATTTAACATTAAACCATCTTCCTGCACTTCCTTCAATTCTAACTGCTGACTTACAACTCAAATAAACACTAAGAATTGTTTGATATAATGTCCCATTGACACCATACAACTGTAATGTTTTGAATAGCTTCTCTCTCTCTTGGAACCTTGTCATATGCCTTTTCTAGATCTACAAAACTTAAATAGAGATCTTTGTTATATTCCCATGATTTCTCAAACTATTTGTCATAAAGTGAAAATCTCATCCTGACAGCCCCTATTTGGCCTGAATCCAGTTTGTTCTTCACCAAGCTTCTCTTTCACAATCCTTCTCAACCGTTTCTCAAGTATACTTGCATATATCTTACCCAGAACACTCAGTAGAGAAATACCTCTGTAATTCTTACATTCAGTTTCATTTCCCTTTTTATATATGGGTACTATGAGAGCTTTACTCCAATCATCTGGAATTCGTCCCTCTGTGAAGACCTTCTGAAACTATGCAGTGCAGCCAATGTAAGACTTTTATACCTCCATACTTGAGCATTTCTGGTCGAATATCATCTACTCCTGCTGCCTTTCCACATTTCAGGCTTTTGATAGCTTTTTCTACTTCATGTATGGATATGTATTCCTGACTGCATGCCTGTTGAGTGTTTTTTTACCACTGTGCTGTTTTTAATATGATCATCACTGCTTGTTTCATTTAGCAATTTTTCGAAGTAATTACTCCATACATCAAGGATATCTTTTTCTCCAGTTTCATCTCTAATTCCTTTTACAGCACTCTTTCTGCCATTTCTGAGCTTCTTCACCAACCTCCAGAATATCTTGCCACCTTCTTGATATTTATTTTCCATGTTCTTACCAAAGTCTTATCGTTTTTCATAATTTTTCCAAAAAAAACATGGGAAGGGAAAAGAGAAATCTTCGTTTGGCTACCGTTGTTAATTCTGTTTATTATTAATTTTTGTATCAAACATATTTAGTGATCATCATAAAATACATTTTCCTAATACTTCCACACAGAATTTGTACAAAACTCAATGGTTTTGTTTAGAATTATCTTTGATTCATAAACTGTTTTTCTGCCACTCACAGAAAGTTATCAATTGTGATGTTTAGGAATGTCTTTAGGAAGGAGGTTCTGTGTTTGGTCTTTATAGCAGGATTTTTGGATTGCCTAAACATCAGCCGACTCATGGTACTAATGTGTAATGACAGGTTTACTACCCATCCATCACAGGTAGTACACCTGTCTAATGACAGGTGTACTACCTGCGATGGATGGGATTCACATTATTAAAAAAAATCTCTCTCTCACACTTGCATTAACATTTTTTCTTTACAAAATTTCAGAAACACTGATAACTAGGAAGGAGAGAAGAGAACATCACTCTTGTCTGCTTCCCATTTTCCCCTGCATGTTAGGCTCAGTGGCCTATTACGGTTCATAACTTGGCTTCTATGAGACCCAATGAATGCTCTAATACAGCAGTTAATACTATCTGCATAAGTGTATTATGGTTGTCAGTTGCATGTGTTCTTCTGGCCAGTTGCTGGTTTTACGAGATGAAAAACCCTGCCACCTACATATGAAACTGGCTAACTCATGTTCACTTGAAAGTCCTGATAAAGGTTCTCTGTGTCCTAAAAGGGATTAGAACTCAGGTCTTTCCAACCAAAGTGTATTGTCAAAACCAACTAAGATACGAAGGCTCTTATTTCAAAAGATTAGCAGGAAATAGCATACTTCTTTTATATAAATGTAATACTCACTAAAAGGACCCTCATCTGTTTTGCAATTGAACTACTGCTTTTGCAAAATATTTTGTAGTGAAATTCAACAGTTTCAACATCTTTCCAAATACATGCTTAATTCAGTTCCATTATTAGGATTTTTCCATTAACAATTATATTTTAAAATAAAATATTCAACATAAATATCTTCATATTTTAAGACATTTAAAATAATATAAAATTTGTATCTATTAAATGCTATGCTGGTTTACATTCTTATTGCTTTCCAATTCTTTATTAACATTTTCAATATGACATTTTATATATCTTACTACATTAGTTACTGTGGGCAGATGTTTATGAACAGAACATTTCCAGTAATGAAAGTCTGAACACACTGATTCACTGCTGATAAGCTTACACTGCAATCTATGGGTTGTGAGAGAAGAGGAAATTCATTTTTGTTTATACAAATTTCATCTGTTTGGGTACCTTTATTAACCCTTTTGACTTCTAATGGTAGAATAGAAGTTGATGGATTTGATAAAGACTGTAGTGCTAACTTGGACGTCATTTGAGATACAATGATATCTGCAATCTTATTTGATATCACTTCTTCTAAATGTTTATCCTAATGAGAAAAAATAAATCATGTTAATTTTGAAGGCAATAACCACCTTAATAACAATGAAAAAGAATTATGCAAGAATAAATAAGACTGCATTAATATTGCCACCTCATCACTAGTCACAAGATTTATGGCTGTTACGCCCTCCTTTAAACTCACTACTATTCAATATAAAGATATAAGGAACAAACATTTTAAATATGCACTGAGGATGACCATGATGCTTAGTTAAAGATTATGTATTAAATAATATTACATAAATGAATTATTGCAATTTAATTTCACTCAGTATGGATGAACCAACCAACCATTTTCAAAATGGATTCCAATGACCATTAAAAAGTATGAGGATGAAATCTACTCGGGGTGCTTAAGGGTCAAAGCTATATAACTAAGAGGAGACCTCCACATAGCCTTTAAAGGAATGCGGAGAAACGACCAGGGCTTCTGACCTAATGTCCAATCCTCACCTTCTCGTGGTGCACCCTGTTGGGTATCTACTTGGATACTGAACGAACGAGGATGGGCTGGCAATTTGGGATTTAGCCAACCAAATTGTATTCTTATTGGTTAAACCAAAATAAAAAATTATGGTACAACATGACAAAATTTCATGCCGGCTGGGGCGTCGCCAGGTTAAACAAGGTCCCCGTTGTTTTTGCCAGGGAACCAGGTCGAACAGCAAAAAAGTCAGCTACTGGAACAAATCTGAAAACAAACCCCAACTCAACATCACCAGAGTTAAAGATCGGTACTATCAACGTAAGAAACCTGAATGGCAAAAAAATGGAGCTAGCTGAGGAATTAGATAAGTACTAGATCGACATAATAGGGGTGACTGAAACAAAAAAGACCAAAACTGGTGAGATCTTTCTGAGCAATAAATACAAAATGTTATGTTCAGGCAATGACAATCAAGGAAAAGAAGGAGTAGCCATAGTATTCAACACAAAATACGAGGCTAATCTTCTTGAATGGCAGTCAGTCTCAAGTAGAGTAATGTGGGCAAATATGAGAATGGGGAACTGGACAATGAGACTTATTTGTGCCTATGGTCCCACAGAAGGTTCTACTAAGGTAGAAGTGGAGGAATTTTTTGACGCTTTAGAAAAAGTAACTGACACAATGAAAAAGGAAAAGTTGGTCCTTGTTGGGGATCTAAATAGCAGAGTAGGAAATGACTGTGAGACATACAAAAATATTTTGGGAAAATTTGGAGAAAAGAGCAAAGCTAATAATAATGGCAAATATCTGTTGGATTTCTTCTCGGGACATGGATTGGTTATTACTAACACCATGTTCCAACATAAAAATGTGCACAAATTCACATGGAGAAAAGAGGCTAGGAATAAGAAAAGTCTCATTGACTATGTTATTGTTGATAGTGATGTTTTCTCCCTGGTGCAGGACACCAGAGTGTACAGAGGATTTGAAATTGGAAGTGATCACTATTTAGTCTTGAACAGGATAAAATTGAATTTCATATTGAAAAGAATAACATGTAAGAAAGTTTTAAAGTGAATAAAAGTTGAGCAGCTCACAGGTGTGAACTGTAGACTAAAATACAGAAAGATTATTGAAAAGAAAATGAAAGAGTTTGAGAACAGGAATCAAACCTTGGAGATTCAGTGGCAAACTCTGAAGAAAACATTGATTGATTCTGCCAGAGAGGCAAGTGGTGAGGTTGTGTGCAAGGATAAAAAAAATCAGAACTATAGATCTGAACTGGCTTAAAAAAGTACCATATTTAGTCTCTACCAGAGTTCCAAAATAACCTAACAAATAACTTACTCAGATCACTAATTCCAATAAGTTTACAACTTTCTATGACTAAAACTAACATAAAAATGTTTAAGTACAGAGCATGAATGCGAGTTTTGAGAATGCAAACAACGTTAAACAGGGTGCAGTGAGTGTGACAAATCTGTCAACGCAATTAGCCTAGTGGCTTTGTGTTTCACAACCACATGCCTGGGGAAGGAGTGTCCCAGGTTCGATTCCTGTCGAAGACATGAGGAACTTAAGGATCTTCCTCAGCCATAGCCAAGTTAGCCGGTCTTGGGCGTGGGCAATAGGGTTTTTTCTGGCAGTTTATCTGTGTTTTTCATCCCGCAAGAAGGCAAACCGGCCCCATGAACATATGCTTCTACAGTCAAAAATATATCCCACCAGCAGGAGGCTAGGCGACAGGTCGGCTGGGAGTGGTA